>NW_023998415.1:1781547-1862976 GCF_014805625.2 Glossina fuscipes | reverse complement strand
TTATACATGTATATATACATATGTATTTTATACATGTTAAACATAAAACCAATATTGTTTTTTTGTCAACCCGATTGTACTGTTCCATAACTCACACGTTATTCTTGTTACATAAGTATATATTCACAAACTCGGCCTTATTAGATCTGTGTGATTCAAACCACACAATATATTATGCCGCACGTAATAGATTAAAAATATCAACAAAAGACAACTTATTTAGCTGCACTCAGCGGTAAGTAATTGCACTATACAACCCCACACCTAGTGTGTGTGAGCGCAAAAAGTGATGATGAACTTGACATATTTCTTAATTTCTTGCAAAATAAAAACAAAGAATTACTCAGTAGTAATGGATAGCAAACAACATATAACAGCATACGCACGTTTTTGAACCAAAGTTAGTAAGCGAGATAAACAACTTGTTTAATGAATTGTTTTAAACAGTAACGCTGGAGAATATATATATATATATATGTATTTACTGCGGTATGTGTTTACTTTGTAACATTATCTAGTTAAAGAATGATAAAACGTATGCGAACGTGTGTGGTAGCGTTCGCGGCGATATTAAAGCGAATATTTATCACAGGAGTATGTAGATATAGAAGAGTGAAAGGAGTTTTCGTTTATCTTTTACTTTCTATATCATTTCAATTCATTTTTTTATTTATTTTCTTTTTTTAGCACTGCACAACAGCGTACATAAATGAGATAAGGTGCGCTTGTGTAAATATCTTTAAAGTGAGAAAACAAAAAAAAAAAAAAAGGAACACAAGATATACGTATAAATATAAAATTTTATGAAAAACTTTTGGAATTATATGGCGCGTAAAACCCGGCACACGTTTTACCAACGGTTCGATGGTTTAACAACACAACAATGTAACGATTACGATTTTATGCAAGTCTCATGGAGAGGCGGCGCAGAAAAATACTTTCGAAAAAATAGGAACAAAAAAAAAATTGCATTTGAATAATGTTTTTATGCGATTTATTAAAACTAGAGAGAAATGCTTACGTTGGCTTTAGAAAAAAAAAAAAAAAAAAGGAAAAAAACGGACCGAAATTTACTAAAATAAACAGTCAAGCGAAAGCGTATGAAATCACGTATGCTTGCGCATAATAAATGAAATAAACAATTTTCATGTAAAAGGCGAAAAGAAATTCAACCACACGCTACGAATAGCAACTGGCAACTGGCAACTGAATGGAAAAGGCATCAACTCAAACCAAATGCTGGAGTGTTTGTACGCACACATCAAAGAGCACACACGCTTGGCTAATATTCACATGCAAAAATATTTTCAAGTAAGCAAAAGCATTATCCAACAAGCCAAACAGAAACATATCCAACTCATCAGCTAGTAATGCCCCCCGGAAACCCCGGAATCATGAATGAAGTGATGACCGGCCAACAATATCAACAATTACAACAAGCAAATGTTGAAATGAAAACTTTCACATTTTAATACCGCACAAAATATTGTGTATAGGTGTGCATGTGCGTGTATTTCATATTGTGAAAAATAAAGTGAATGCATGCAAGAGAAAGAGAAATTTTACGATAAACAACTAAGTAAGCGAGAGACACGTTTGCTTTCAAGCGAATTTCCCAAGCAAAACAAAACATTAAAATAATCGTTAGAGCAAAGCAAGTAAATACAAAAAACGTGCTTTCGTTAGTAAGGCGATGTTTTCCATATTTATTTATGATAAGGAAAAACATAGCACAGAGAAAAATCGCTTAACGCGAGAGCATGGCTATGGCTCTTAATTGTTTCGTTTGGAGTAACAACAGGTGGTTTCTCTGTGTAAATATTGCATTAAATTGATATATTCGGAGAAAACCCAACTGTAAAGGCAAGGAATTTGTGTTCGTTTACTTAATGATTTTGACAGATTTTAATGGGCATCGAGTAGTAGTTTAACAGATAATATTCTGAATAATAAACATATTCTGGCCACTGAATAGAAATCCAAAAATTATGAACTTGCAAATAATCGACTTAAACAAGACCAACATCATCGCTATCGAGCGGATCCGTGTATTCGACAGAAATCCCATAACACTTTAAATTATTATCAAAATTTCATACAGAAGGGAATGTTAATAAAAAAAAAAAAAAAAAAAACAAACATATAAGATTTTGCTTTAACTAATGCAAAAACATGTTGAAGCATTTTTCAATCAATTTTCATTTATTTAAGCATTTGGCTCACCGTTAAATAACTCACTTATCGATAACAATGCTAACGACATTTAAGGCTTTCTTACTGCTCTATTCTCCGCTAAGTTTATAGTAAGTCTTTCATCATCTAATTGTTTTTACGTTTGTTACGGATCATCCGATATACAGATAAATTCAAGTTTGTTCCCTGAATATAGTCTACGTGAAATGTTTGAATACCAGAAAAGCGAAAAGTTTTTTTTTTTTCCACAATTCGTAGTCAAAGACATTAAGTGATTTACTCAACAGTACTTTATAAAGAAGTTACGATTTTTGTAAAATCGTTTGCCCGCTTCATAGATTGAATATAACGCGGAAGTAAGCGAAGAAAACTTGGACTTTGAAGGGAAAGAATATGAAATATAAAGTTTGCTAAAGAAACGAATCTGTCACAGTGCATAGAAATGGTAAAATATTTATGCGTTACGCCACTAATAGTATAGGGTATATTAAGTGTTGATGGACGTATAATACATATCATTCAAAAGGAGTGCAGATAGATGATCGGATTCAGAATTATTTCCTAAATCCAACTAAATTTGTTTTGTTTTGGCCTGAAGAAGAACGCTGATCAAAATGGCTTAGATCGGACTTCGCAAAGAACGGCTTATGGGCAAATAGATATAATTTTCAAAGTTTCCTGATAATTGTTATCGAATATTAGCATTTTCGCCTACGAAATTGTTGTAAAAAATTTTGCATCGGATGGGCCAAAATTCGAAATACATCCAAGCGAACAGACAGTCCAAGAAAGAAACGAAGAGAAAGAAGATGACCGTATGTAGTTTAAAAAGTCTTAGATGTGTTTTCCCTGAATTATAAACGCAAGTGTATATCAATTTTTCGGGAGTCGATATGAAAAGGTTATTAAACTTCTTTCACGATCACAATTGGCCCTTTAGAGGAAAAATTTTGAAAAAATGACCCCAGTGTTGGCCTGCCAAAATAATCCTGACAAGAATTTGCGTAAATTTTCAACGCAATACTCTTATGAAAAAAGCATTTTACACTTGTTGATTGGTTTTGTTGTTAATTCCGGGAACTATTGAGATTTTTAAGTATAGAGAGTCTAAGAAGCTGAAGGTTGTATTAATTATATAGACCTGGGAATATCGTAAGAAGTGATCGACTGAAAGTGTCGCACTGCGGCTGTAAATTGTTATATGAAAACAGTTGACTTTAGATGCAATGCATGCTTTTGTCTGTTCTACTAATGCTTTTCTCGGACACAAATAGCCACTTCTAAAAGATTGGTCGATTTAGTTTACCTACTGTTCACAATGTGGAGGAACACTAGCTCAAAATAAGCGATCGCTTTTCTAATCGCATCGATAGTATTGTCAGTGAGAGGCTTTTCCTGATCCCTTAAACAATTTGTCCTTGATTCGACCATGATTTATTTTGACTAGATAAGTGAGCATTCTTCATCGCCATGTTTTCACGCTGAAGTGTAAGCAGCAGATCACAAACCGGCACTGGGAACTTGTCCATCGCATTACCTTGCTGCTTCAAAATTATGCTCTTTCTTTATTATATTAAAAAAGAAGAGAAAATAATTCCAATTTCATTGTATTCTCTTTTTGAAGTTGCGGTATTTTCTAATTTGAATTGAAATGAAATTTGAATATTTCATTTGAAATTAATGAAATTGTAAATTTTTTTTCTTGCAATTAATACAATTTGCAAGGGCACGAATATGGCAAGATTTCGTTTATTTAAAAATTTCTTAAAGCCTTCTTCGCAGTTTTTGTGCCTTTGAAGAGAATATTCGCGCAGAAAGGATTAATTATTGCTACCAAAGCTAACTTAGGCCTTGGCTTCTTATGCTCATAAAGTCACTGCCCTCGAACGTACAAAGTGCAGTGTAATCGATTTACTCGACCAATTCCATATGCAGTGTTGTTTCAATGAATTGTTGGTTGGATATGAAAAACAATGAGAGTATGAATATATACGCATATAAGTTGGTGTGTATACAGCTTATGCATAATTTACACCTAGTAATTTTTCATTTTCCATACAATTTCTGAGGCAATCAATTGAAAGCATTCAATTTTACCCCTTCTTTCAGACAACAATAATAATAAAAAAAAAAAAACAACGATATTCGTTGTTAACGGCAAATGATGCTATCGCATAATGACAATACAAGAAAATCTATTAATTCGATCATTCGCTTTGCAACATCACATCTGGTATAAAAAAGTTGCATTCACCTTGGAACTGACTGTTTAATATCTATACGCAAATCGTGTAAAAAGAAGAGAAATTCCGAATATATTATAATAATAATATAATAATATATGTATACCATTTTGTGTAGATAAATAGTTTATCTAGATGAACATTTCCGCATCGGTCAACGACATCAAAACTCACGTTTTCAGCACAACTTGGTAACACTTCGTAGGTTTTAACGCAACAAATCCCTATCATCCCTAAAATCCCTAAAATCCCTAAAATCATTTTTATCCGAGCTTTGCGGACCCTTCTTTTTTTTTTATAAAATTATAAAATTATAAAAAAAGAAGAAGGGTCTCATTAATTGCTGACAGACCATCGAAGAATCGATTTACTTGATTTTCCGATTCAATCAAGCGAGACTAACAAGAAAAAATTTCGAAACCAATTTTTTATTCTAAAATCGTTACAATCGTGTTTCAAATCGGAGGGAATCTTAGACATACGACTAAATCAGCAAATCAATTGAATTATATATTCGCATTAAACGAAATGCGTTACAATTATTTGATAAATTTAATACATTCCATGAGTTGGTGGATATAAACATTATGATAGGTGTGGAAAAAATTTCAGTTGTAAGCGAGCGTAACGTTGTTGTAAAGTTCTTTCCCAATGATGTTAGCTTCAAATTTGTGATATTTACATCATTACATAGGTGAAATGACTTCGAAAAGCATAAGTGAATAAAGTCAAAGCAAGGTGCTTATAACCGTACGACAGAAACTTAACATTTATGCACATACATATGTATATGTATATCTATTTACAAACATATGCATATGTGCATGCGTTTATATGTTTTATTTTGGCACGAGAAAAAACTTTTCTTGTTTCAAAGAGGAAAAGATAAAACACAAAAATTGAAAGACATAAAAAAATTCTTGAACCTGATGATAACCTAGACCATACCGCTAACACAGCACTAAATCACTTACCTTAACGCTGGGATTGGTGTCGTTGTCATCATCATCAACGGTAGCGGCAAAAACATTGACTTTACGTTGAAATTGAGGCTTCAAAGCTGATGCCCGTGGCATTATCAAAGACGATTCTTCATGATAATGGCGAGGTGTGTTGGTTGAAAGAACCGGAATGCTACTACAACCAGCAGCAGCTCCAGCACCAATTGAACCGGTTGTCTGGTGTTGATGATGCTGATGATGGTGATTTGAATATTGTGCATTTTTTACACGGCTGTTATGTTCACATTGACAGCAAGACTTGCTATTCGGGGTGTTGGCGGTATTGACTGCCGCTGCTGCCGCTGTTGCTGCTGTTGTGCATCGACCACATGAAAATCTTTTACCATCAGTGATGGCAGCCGGTTGCGGTGGCGGCGGTGGTATATCAAAAGGTGTAAGAAATGTTTTCTCTTTTAATCCATTGCAGGCATTTGTTAGGTCGACACCTACGCTGAAAGCATCAATGGCCCCGCCACCACTGCCACCACTGCCACCACCTCCGGCATCCAGACGTCTATTAGAATGGTTTGAGTCGTTGTTATATATTTGCTGTTGATGCCGTTGTTGATGGTAATCGTCAATCTCATCATCATTTCTACTGCTTAGGCTGATGTTATGTGGCAACCAAAAGGTGCCAATGTTTTGATATTGTTGTTGCTGTTGTTGTTGCTGTTGTTTTTTGTAATGATGTAAATGTTGGTGTGTGGTCGGATAATACTGTATAGAAAGTTAATAAAAATATATTCAACGATGCAATCACATCCCCAGGCAAGGCAAAGGCAGCATTTCCCGTTTGAAATAGGAAAGAAATAAGATTTTGTTTTTCTTTGATTCGATTCGCTTTATATAATAATAATAATAATAATAATAAAAAGCATACATCACAAACAGACTCAAGTGTAGGTAAAGTACTAAAGAGTACTTAGCTATATTAAGATTGCTTGATAATAGAAAATGGACCAGAAAAACTCAAAGAAAACGAAAATTGCAAGGAAAGAGAAAAAAAAAAAAATTCTTGAATACAATTAAATTCAAGTTATAAATGAAATCAAAAAGACTTGAAAAAAAAATGTATTTGATGGGGTTTAAGTAAATAGGCTAATGTTTTTCAATGAAGTATAAATTATGATTGGCCTTAGTCGACTACTGCGATACCCATCATCGGAAGATTGCCGTTACCTTGTAGCTAACTGTATCCAACTGTCATCACATGAAAGTTCACAAGAAAAATACTACAATTCATGGCGAAAATTAAGTTCAATTATTGTTTAAAATCGGAGCTACCGAAAACTGGCACCAAGGTACCAGAATGATTCCTTTTGGTCTACGTCATCGGTATCGGTATCTCGTAGACCAAGTAGAGCATATTTGATTAAAGATATTTGAAGGTCTATTTATACAAGTAAAAGTTACCAAAAAGTTTAGAATTAAAATATTTGAATAGATTAATAGGTCATTCTTCAAGTTATATTCCACCTGTATAGTAGTAACCAACTGCCGGTCGAGGTCAATTAAGATGTAGGTTTTATTGAGATTAAAGTGGCGAGCTTCATATTGTGCATATATTTCGCGAAGTTCGTTCGGCGTTTTCGACTCTAAGCCATGAAATAATGAAAAGCCATAGAAAAGCTAATGTATGTTCGTATGTTACGAATCCAAGTGGAAACTCTATTGAAATATCGGTACAAGTTTCAATTCTTACGTGTGATTATATGCAAGGCTGGAAAAATGCAATGGCGAACAATGTCTGTCGGAACTTAGGACGTTTCACAGGCGACATTAGTAATTATGCGTTTCCTCGCAATTGAATCTTGCTCGTCTGTCCTTTCGTCTATTGATAAACTTCTCATGGAAATGCGAAAATATTGAGATGGATTATTTTATTTATTACTTACTGCCGTGTACGCAGACTATCTAAACTCATCCCTAAAATATGAACAACATATTTATGCATGGATTGATAAGTGCAAACGAAAACTTAAGTCCTTTCGGACGCACACCTGTTGTTTGATAGTTGCTTGAGTGACTCGATCCAAGCGCTATTATGAAAATGCAAAAAATCGGGTGTGAATTTTGTTTTGTAATCACCGACGAAAATATCACCGAAGTTTACCAAAAGACAACAAGCAACACCAAAACGGAAATTTCATTGGTTGTGTTATCCATTGTATTCTCGAGATGCATCGTCCGTCTACTATTATTTGTTGGCAAATCTCAAAAGGGAAATCTTCAGGGAAACTGATTAGGATCAAATAGTCAGGCCATCATGAAAGTTGAAGCGTGTTTCGTATGTCTTGACAAGTTGTTCTATAAAAAGCGCATTGAAATGCGATTGTATCCTTCTTCAAAACGTAATTTTCAATCAAAAATATTTATTAAAAATTTTTCTTAGAAATCCATGATTAAGAAAACTTAAAACATTCTCCTAAAGTAAAGATTTTTTACCGCCTTTTTCGTTTGCTAAAATTTGTCTAATGACTGTCTTTCAATTTTTGAAACAATGTGCTAAGTAGTGTGTATAAGGTTGAGTTCATGTGTCCTAGAAAGTTGATAAACTAATTGAAAGCCTTTCTATTACAAATTCTAATATTTTAAAAGAAAAATTTCACTCTCTAACAAATTCAACCACTTTACCTATCCTTTTTCAGTCGTGCGTTCACACTCATTTGTCTGCATTATATAAGTTGGAGCAGGGGATTATGCATGTAAATAGATGCACGCGTATGTTTATATGAAAATGTGTACATATGTTAAATACATATGCTTGTACGTATGTAGATGAGGAATTACTAGGTTTTCATTTAAATTTTCTTGGTTTGTTGCCAACTAGGGTAACGATTTTCTTCAGTCTTTTTCCTAACTTCAGTTCAGCTTTCAGTTGCTCTCTCATCTTATGGTTGTTATCTAAATCGCATATTTTCGACTTTAGAAGCAAGCAAGTGAAGAATCACTTCTTTATATATATATATTTATATGTATATGTATTATATTATGTTCTATGTGTGAGATGGTTTGGTAAACGAACTGTCTTATTCTTCTCTCCTTGTACCTATCGCCGAGGGATGGGAGTACGTTCATTCATTCAAACTGTTGGAAACGCTTACACCATATACATGTACTATACACATCTTTACTAAATTTTGAAGCGATCTACAAATGTCTGTCCGTCATTCTAAGGCGGTAAAATTATTGGAAGCTCTTGTGGGTACACAGACATTGAAAATGGGAAAATTCTGTTAAATTGTTCCCATTAGCTTGTAGGCATGAAGGTTTATCGGGGCACGCCTACAGGATCACGTAATACCATTATTTTCAAAAACAAAAGGAAATTGGTTTCTTTTGTCAATACTCAGGCACAATAACATATAAATGCCTCCGTCTATATATTGGTTAATCCTATAGTATTTGCATAATAGTTGAAAAAGTCGCCCACTCGCCGATCAAATTTAATTATTTGTTGTTTTTTCATTTGAGTTGCTTTTTTTTTTTGAAATGGTATACATGGTGGGTATAAATGATTTGGCCATCGCCAAATATAACTTTTTTACTTATTTTTTTTAATTTTTTTTATCAGCATTTTGAAGGTAAAGTGTATAATAATTATGATCTGTCTTCCTTGCTAGCATTGTTGGCATGGATAAAAAAGTAAATAAATGAATAAACGAAACTACTCTATAATTAAATAAATCAAAGATTTTTATTATCACAAGATAATCATAAAATAAACCGCTAGATAAATCAAGTGTAGGGGGACTATTTTTTTTAAACCGACAAAAATGGGGATAATATTTTCTTATAACTCTGTCTATAAATATGTCAATGATGAGAGCACATGGAATATAAACGATCAAAGAATTACTTTATATATATTTTGCAATTATTTTTGAAATTTTCATACTTAAAAACAAGATTTTATTTGGAATGTGTTCTCTCATTACGTAACACACAAAGTGCTATTGGCTTTAAATAGCATCATAAAATTTTATTGATTAAGATCGTTAAGAACTCGTGGTTTATCAGTATAAGCCAATGCTTCAACATAACCCCAAAGCAACACAAAAAGTTCAAAACAGTTATATCGCAAACTCTCGTAATTATTCTTGGAGATTAATAATAATCATTGAACTTTTGTCTGGTATGTTGCACCGTTTTGTTCAATCCATATATCCGTTATAAACGTGTTGATAAACTGAATACGCTATCATCGTTCAGTGATGGGTATAAAAATTGAATAAGTCTCCACTGAAATAATTTCAAATTGTCGCTTATATTAGAATAATACATACACAGGCAGTGCTATGCAAATATTGAAAGATTGAAATTTTGCATTTTTTCCTTTATTTTACGAAAATTCTCATCGAAATTCATGACATAGCAACGAGATTTCGTTATATTTTCAATATAGAAACAAAACATTTTTTATATTGTTAATGCGTTTTGTTATGCCTTACTGACGAAAGCAAAGATCATTGGAAACTTATAAAGAGTATAACAATATTTGATATTAAATTTTATTATGTGTCAGTTTATTTAGGTTTAAACTTCAGGCGATAAATAATATGCGGCCCAACCATTACCGTAACTTTACGCATATTCTAGGGTATTTCTTATACAAATGCTATCGAATGAGTAACAATCTGATTACTTTTTACATTACATATCTACTGTTAATTATTCACCTACAGACTTATCACTTTTTAGATTACCTGAGACTTAATAACTTTTCAACTTTCAATGAATTTGCAATCTTTTGGTGAGAGATACAAAACGAGCGACTAAAAATCACAAAAATTCATACTAGTCATTACTACATTTAAACGAAAATCTAAAGTAAGCTTTTGTACAGCGCTTATCCAAATGTCCAGTTTTTTATATAACCCTTGTGGCTCTCAATCGGATCCAAGTTATGCTTAATTTATCTTTGGACATTACGCAGTTTTAGTTGATGCTAGTCGAGTCGTGATTTTTGATATGTTATAGAAAAGTCTTCCCACAGAAACGCTTAATGAGTTTGTCGTAACTATTAAGGTATTTCTAGATTATAGACAAATATGGAAATGCTATGTAGTAATAAGTATGAGCGATTTAAAAAGAAGTTCTTTATAAATGAAACTCTTTTCGAAAACATCTACATGACATTATAACGTAAAACGATTGCATTTAAAGTGGAAAATATATGTTAATAATCTATCGCTATGTGTTGAACCTGTTGCCAATTTTCGTTATAATTGGATTGATGTTTGCATTGCGATAGGCTCGTTTAGAGTGGGTCGTCTTGGAAATTTAAAAAATTTTCGTAATGAAAGCTTCTTTTCGCTAATTACATTCCTCCTATACAAAGAACATAATATTTTGTCTGAGAAAAAGAGTCCCTTGCAGCGAATATATCTCTGCTATTTACTTTCTATGATCAAATAATTACGTTTCGCGTACATAAAAGATTTAGAAAAATAGCTTTTTTAAATGTCTCAGCGTAAAGGCCGTCTTTCACGACGATGTACGAGACTCTACATAATGAAGATGAAAATTAAGAAGAATTTTTTTTTCGAGCAACATTGCTTACTTAGTGCCCTGTTATTTTTATATAATTTTCCCAATAATTTTCACAGCATCAAAACTTATAGACGAAAATATGAGCAAATTATTGTTTTCTTTCAAGACGTTTTTAATTTCTCATAGGCAGATAGCAACCATTTTTTAGGCATTACATACTTAATCGATCAAGTTTAGTTCTTGTCAAATTTCACCTTTCTGCCTTCATTTTTCCGAGACTCGCATGTCGACAGATATAACGATCAAAATGATCCCTTGATAGAAACAGACATATGCAGAACATCGCTGCTTCTAGTGTTAAATTAAGTGCGATTGTTTTTTTTTGGGATTTTTTTAAAGTCCTGCCTGGTACTAGACGCGACTCGGATATATATTTTAAAATTTATTGATATTATGTCATTTAAATTTAAATAATTTATTGTAAAAAAACAGAATAAAAATTTTACTTGCATACTTCTTAATAAGCCCTTTGGTTTGCGTTCAAGCTTATCTACTCTATTACTCCTACTCTATTCGTCTCTTACCCCACTTTACTGAGTACTCTCAGCGAAACTAAGCATTTATGATGCTTTTATATATTTTACTTATGACGTGTTCATCAACACGCTCAACCATTTAACAAGCTAAACAATCCAAACACGCCAACACGCCAACACGCATACACATACACGTTCACAACACCCAAACGCACGCAAGCAAAGAGATTTCGTTTTATAGTTTTTAGCTTAATTCAATTTCAAATACTATACTGTTGCTGTTGTCGTCTGCCGTTGTTGTCGCTTTGATTCTCTATTATTCGATTTGTTTTTTTTTCTTCAAAAATATTTTCATTGGGTTTTCTTTTAAGTGCAGTTTTCTCATTCCGATTTTTGATGCGATTCTCTTTATTCGGTCTTTTCCTCAACTTAGTTTTTTATTTATTTTGTTTTTCGTAAATATTTTCCTTATTCTGTTTTTCATAGAAACCCATTCAAATATTTCTAAATACATATTCTCGCAACACTTTCGTAATATGGTTTAGTACAATTGTAAATTGTTATTGTTGTTATTGTTGTTGTCATTGGTATTTCTAAGTGTGGTTGTTATTGCTTACTGCTTAATGTTTTACATTTTGCTGCAGGCATAAAATGATGCCAATCAATTCTACATTCAGTTTACTTCAGTTCGAGATTCCTTTTTTCATCATTTTACTTAATAGGATTTTTTTGTTGTTGTTTTTTATTTTAAAAAGTTAAAACATATGTATATGTGTTTGTATGCTCTGCGGGTGAAGAGATTATATATGAGATTTATTTAAATTGTCGCAGCCTGAAAATATGCTTTAGGTATTTATTTTTTCTAACGAATAAATTGAAATTCAAAGTTCTTTTACTATTAAATAAAAAAAAATATATATACATATATATATATATATATATATATATATATATATATATAATTGATCGATTAGAATTTTAATGGTAAAGTTGATGATTCTATAAGATGGTATTCACACAACATCCTTGCATATATTCTACACTAAAAAAGAATATTTTTTTTCTAGTGTGTATGAATATATGTTTCTTTAAAAAAAAAAGAACAAATTGTAGACAAGAGTAAGATTCTCATTGTCTTGATCGAATGGGTTTTAATATTTTTAGGGTCTTTAATCTTTAAGATTATAATATAAGAAAAAGTGAAGAGCTTTTTTGTATTTTCAATGAACGCAAGAGAAGCCTTGAATCGATTTAGCTGACTTTTAAGTCTGCCTTATATGAATGTAATGAAAAAAATTTACCATTAAACCTGTTCTCTTAGGTAAACTTTTACGTATGCAGTCGAGATGTCAACATTAAGAAAATAAAAATTCAAGCAGACACGCAGATCGAGCTAAGTCGATTTTACTTTTCAAAAAGTAAGAGCACAGTATTTTAAAGCATAAAGCATTACTTGCGAATTTTAACAAAACATTTATACACAATTGATCATATAAAATGTCTTTGCCGTTTCTTTCGCCGTTTTGAACTCCTTTTTGCAACATTCTCTTTTCAAATGATTCCAAACTGTTACGTGGTTGATGTTTAATGCCTCCCCTATTTCTGACAGCTTACGCGCCGGTCTTGCGCTATCAGTTTCAAAATTTCCTCGACTTTTTCGATCAGAGTGAGGTGCATCCTTGACATTGAAATTTCTATAATAAAAAAGCATCACATAGCGTATTTCTTCGGATATTTCACCCATTTTCACATCAATCGAACTTTTTAGACGAAAAAAGAAGTAGAAAACTATCTTTACAAAAAATATAAACTGAAATGTCACCTTTCACCAGCAAATGTTTGCTGAAGACAATGGGGTTAGTGTTTCCCGATATATAGGCATCCAACCATCCCGCGAAAAAAACCGTAAAGACTTTTTTATGACCTAATATATATGACTTCTTCAGATGAAGGCCAATATTTATTATTATGACTACTATTCACCGTCATGGCCACGTTTTCCGATTGAAATTGAGTGTTTCGGTTGCGCAATTGGATTGAGTTTCGATGTAGCTAATACGAGGCTTTGGCTTGGATCTCTCTCCTATCAGACTATGGAAGAAAGTTTCGTATAAGTCCTCGATACAGTTACACTTACATACCGTCTCAAAAAGCTTACCGTTAAGATGACTTCTTCCTAGCAGCGCACCCACCTTTATGGAGACAAATGGAAAAAGACCTCTGTATGGTGCAGCAGCCAAAGTCAGAAGACGGTATGAAAACATAATCACGATCTAGTCATTCTTTGTCTTCTTCCTCGCCAGACTGACATTGTCTTGCGCTTTCTGCATTATATTACTTAATATATTCTAGTCTTCTAATTCGTCCATTCTTAATCACATGATTTCTGATGGAAGACGGGGGGCCCAAAACAAGGATGTCTTAATATATACATATATAGTTTATGGAATTTTCGATTTGCATTTATATGCGTTGAAAAACATTAAAAATACAGTTTGCGTTAAATGTAAAAAACTCTAGTTACCATATATACATTGTTTAAAGAGTCTCCGGAACTTTCTTCTAGGTGTTCTACACACACGCTTTGGTACAATGAATATACTCTTAAAAATTCATCATTACTACGATGTCTCGATGATACACCACCATATAAATAGCTTAAAATGTATAGATTTCTTATTTGTTTGGATATCTTGCTTAAAAGTCACATTTTGTTAATAAATAAATTTTATTAAAAGCGCTCAGAGTATGTGGTCCAACGTTGTTGACCTTCTTAACGGGTAAGTCGCTTAGCTATGTTTTGAATGCCATTTCAAGACGGCGAAGAACCAGAACATGGAAAGTAGTTTATTATCCTTGTTACAATTTGTGCAATTGGGTCCGCACAAGATGACCAAGAATATATTTTTTTTTTGCATATATATATAAAAAAAGTTAGCATCGATTTAATTGACAAAATTAGAATAACGTATTCAATGAGAATTCTTTACAGATCTAAGTCAACTTATTGTTAACAATAATAACTCCTTTCGCAAGCAATCAATTATTTCTTTCGACTTTTCTCTTCGTTTACCATAATTCAAGTCTGTCGGCTTAAGCATATCACAACAGATGAAAAAGGCCGCATTATGTTTCGACGTTTTCGTAAATTCTCCCTCTTAGTCAATAAGACTTTGGATTTTATCTATTATCAGAGAATATATTTGTTAACCAATTCATTAATCGCCAGATGAATAGAGCGCCTTTGCTTTTTGAAATTCGTGGGTTAAGGATCTACAATACTTTATGTGCTTTTATAATTTTTTCAACATTTTGGGAAATTTCGTTTCGAACGGACTTGGGCAGTTTTGATGAAAAGTCATTTTATCGAATGAATGATTTTTGTAAATGTATAGCATACATATATGTATATGTATATGTATATAATACCTATACAGTTTTTATGCCCTTTCCGTGTGCATATCTAAACGATGCTTTCCAATATTTCCAAAACATAGTATATCCCCTATGCTAAGTGTGGAAATGTAATATTCATGCAGAGATAACATAACATAAAGAAATTTTCATTGTTAAGAGGAGGGAAAAAAAAGAAAAAAGCAATTTTTTTTATTTTTTTAAAATAAAAACAGCAAGGCAGAGGAATTATTCCTATTGTTGTCGTAGTATCCGATTGTATGTAACATGTATAAGTTTGAAGGATTGTCTCATATCAGTGTTAGTTGTGTTCTTGTGTTTCTTTACTCTCTAAACAGGTGTTTACTCAAATGAACAAAACCATTAACGCATCACCAGGCCTTGGGTAGATGTCGGTTATAGAAAGAAAGAAAGAAAGAAAAAAAAAGAAGAAATTACAAAAACCTCGTAAAAATAAACACTATCAGTTCACAGTGGTGTATGAAAAAAGATACAACAACAACAAAAGCAACAACAACAACAACAACAACAACAGAACTAACGAGCATAAAATGAGCATTTAAACAAGTATATGAGAAAGTAGATAAGTGCGCGTGTAAAGCATGATTTCCCAAATGTACGCAATAGTAGAGCAATTAAAAAGGAATTTATTCACAAAATTAACGCTGATGAGGATGTAATGACAATTGAAACAAATTTATGATTACATTAACAATAAATGTTTGGGAATCCCTAAGGTAGAGACTTCTGAAATTGTGTACGCACATGAGTACATTCATTAGTTGCTTATAATATTTATTAGATGTTTAATGACGATAAATGAAATTTTTTTCTCCTTTATAGCTAAAATAAAAAGTAAAAATTACAAATTGAAAATTTACATGAATACATTTACAGCCATGAACACATATATAACCCACTGTTCACCAAAAAAAGTTGTATAAAAGAAAAAAATAATGCAAAACATTTTCTTTTACAAAATTTCGGAAATTTTTTTTTCTCATCTCAACACCCCATCTCTATCTGGACACGCAACAGCGCATTTCAAAGATGACAATTCCTAGACATTCTGACTCGCAGACTTGTGAAAAGACTTGCGTTACTTTTAATGAAGATATTTTATTAAAAAAAAAGAGGCAAAGGGTTCATTGGTCTTCGTTTCGAAAACTTGAAGTTTATGGAGGCGACTTGCTTTTGTTGAGCAATCATTGATAGAGTCGATGATGTTCTTTTAAAAATTGGAGAGACCGGCATATTTCATTCTGTGAGATCGCTGCGAAACTAAATTTTGACCAAAAATTTAATGGACTTAATTTCCAGGCATGTTTAAAATAAACGGCGATAAAAAGTCTATCGCATGCGACAATAAATTATGACGAGACCATAATTAGGGTTTCGTAGATGAATGCTTCGCGTTGAATTGGGATTGGTAGGGAATTGTGCGCCATGAGCGGCTTCAACGTGACTAAATAATTGATTCAGCTCTTTATTGTCAACAAATAATGGAAGTAAGGTGACAATTGAGTTTTCAGATCCAGAATTGATTAATAGCAAACAAGTGGTTGTCTTCCGTTATCATAACTCCAGATCATACGTATCATTTATAACTTGACAAAAATTGAGAGGGACAGCCAGGGAAGTTCTGAAGAATTCATCCTCTTCTCTTTACTATTTGTTTCGTTCTTTGAAGAGTTTTCTTAATGTTGTGAAACTAATTTCAAAATAGGTCCTTGAACAGTTTCAAATTCACTTTTTCACTCAGATCTTCCAAAGTTTTTATCATATTGGCGCAGTAGTAATGAAAAAAAAAGAAAGAAAAAAGAAATGGTTATTGATCAGAGTGATATATATTTCAATAAACTTGATTTAACGTAGAACATATAAAATTGTGCTTGCATTTCGCGAGAAAAGTACACAAAGTTATGCAATTATCTGATACCTAAAAAAAGCGTAAAAATGTTTGAGTAAAATGCACCCAAACAAAAAGTTCATATCACATTCATATAACAAGTGAGCAAATTATATTCAGCTGTGACCGAATATTTTGTATCCACCACCTTTAGCTTACAGAAGACAAAAACAAAGAAAGCATTTTTTAGATTTTTTTCATTTCTATATAACGCTTTTTTTTGGTTCACTTGTAGTTTCGAAGTAATGAGCAAAAAACCCAAAAAGAGGGTTATTTGGTTCAATTTGAATATCAACCTGCATGCAAGAACTTCGACATTTTCATTTCTGCATATCGCAGATATAATAACAGATTGACTTACGAACGGGCAGTTGGATCTATTTAAATCGAGTCAGTATTTCTATGCACTATACTTGCTTGATAAAGAATGTATATGTATTTTTTAGGGTATTACAAGTGTTTCGACAACATGAACACATTTTCATCGTTGGATAGTGGATGTAAAAACAATATGAAAATTCTTTGACCATTGCCGGAGGAAAAACAACGTCATACTTGAAAACAAATCAAGATAAATTGAGTTGATATATTTTGAGCTTGATATCTTCTAGAATAAGCATGATAGGCTGTAATGCCTTGTAAAATGCATAATTAAGTCATTGTAAGGCAAACTGCGCATATTTCAGCAAAGGAATAAAACGCTATTCAACGTGGAAAGACATAAGTTTTATGTGTAAATGCTTGTCATGCTTCTCTTCTTCAAAAACCGTATAAATCTTATACAAAATCCCATTAAACTAAATTATTGCACGCTTCCTAATACTCTTTACATGCTTGATTAGAACAATCGCAATTCGATCGCTTACGCAAGCGAACGTAAGTAGCACATTTTAATTTTTCAATGTTACGGCATATTAGGGTGAAATGACTTTACAAACATTCAACTCATCATTTTGTAAGTCGACTAACTATTTTTACGATAGTGAATTAGATATGATTTTTAAGTTGTTCATTAATATTGTAATCTTTCCGAAGTTCATAAAAAAAGTTTTGATTATTTTAATACTCAAGATCATGACTTCTTGCTGGACATTCTAATGTCGTAGTACTTTTTTTTGTGAATATCAAACGTTCGAAACCTTTACCGAAACAAATGATTTTGATCATTAACTATAAGTTATAAAAGACCAACTCATTGGCATGGAGTCGGAAGTGAATGAGTTCGTTATCTAAATATTATAATCTATACATTGTGCTCTTTATCTCTCTCATCTATTCTATTTTCTTCTATATAGTAGGAAAGGCCAGGCCATTATACCTCTACCTAGTACAATTTGTGGTTTCCCTGGTGGATTTTCCCTTATTGTAAGGTAGAAATTTCGCTTAGTACCGAAAGCTTCTGTCAATTGGTTTATTGCTGCTAATATTTGTTCCTTCGTTTGATAAAACTTTTTCTAAACATATGAGCCATTATTTGATGTGGCTGTGGCAAATATGAAAGGCGGATTTTCTCCTAATCCGCTTAAGAAGCTAAATGTGATTTTGAGGTATCGGCTATCAATCCATCCGATACGTCTAGCGAAAATTGCTTAATAATTTTCTTCGCGGCTTCTCTGAAATATTCATATAAACCTCATTTCATTGTGTGGGCAATGATTTTCGTAACTGAGTGAATGGTAGTCTTATTTTTTGAATCATTTCAATAATCTATTTGTGGTGCGTTAATCAAGATTAGTGGCGCAACAAGTAACGCATAGTAATAAAAATATTTCGTACGACAGATCTAACCGATTCAAATTTTTATTGCACAAACTTATTAATTGCTTTCAGGTATGCCAACTTTCTGCAAGCCTATCAATTTTTATTACAGTCTAAATATATCGTAACAGCGTTATCATTAATCTTAAAACTGTTATTAATCCGCACACCTTCATTTCAGTTGGCTTTTATCTTTCCGGATAAAAGTTAAACGTTGGTATCTCGGCACAAAAAGTGAATCAGTATTTTTTTTCCTGTTTTTCATGACCAATTGCAGAGCAGACTTGTTAAAGGTAAACTGGCAAAGCGAGAAAAAACTAAAAGATAACACAGACAGAGACAGTAAGCTTTCAGTTGAGATAGTACGTTTGTAGTAAGTTAGTCATCTAAAAAAAAAGTAAAATCGTTTAATTATGTAATTAATCCTTTAAAGCCACATAGGTAAATATTTTTTTATATAACGGCAACGTTTAGGAAAAAGGGAGTTGTTGTTGTTGTTTAAAATAATAAACTTAAGTACCTGGCAAGTAGCTGGCAAGTGACGGGAAGACAAGGATTCGCTATCGGCATACGTTCTATTTTGACATTCAGCACATAAGTTTATAGTTAAATAGGGTAATCACCAAGTCATAGGGTCGTCAAAGGGTTAAAAAACTTTGATATGACTTTTAATCTGCTTTATCTACATGTCCAAGGCTGTTTACTACGCTTAGGTATAATTAGGTCAATCAATATAATTCTGGCTTGATAAATAACTAGAACTGCTGGCAATAATAATTATTTATTGCTTGTCTTCTTTAGAAGTGCAAGAATGAATGTTCGAGATTTTTTTTGAATTTTTTTAAATGTACAAAAGTTATTGAAATGTAGATCGATTCAACATTTATGTAGAATTGTTTTTCTGGGAGAAAAATTTATCACGATATCATGACAGTAATAGGAGACGCATGTGTTTGCTACAATGTCCAAATCCAAGAAATGTTCTTAAAAGTCCAGGAAGTTTTATTATTAAAAACATCATTCATAAAGTATAAAGAATGGTGATGGAAGTCCGCTAGTTAGCACAAAATGATTTCGCCCGACCCATAGGGAACTAATATTGGTATATAAGGTCTTAGGCAATTCTTTTGGGTACGATGAAACTATTGATCCGAACAATGCCATATTTGGTAACTCCAGGATAAACACGTCGTCGAGAACGACTTCTTGAGCACACTTTTGCGTAAAATTAATTGGATTTTGCCCCTGAATTGCTATGGATGAAACTTAATTTTATTATTTGTCATAACAGAGTGAACTTCAACTTATAAACGGGCAAAGTAATCAAAATTGTCTAAAAAATAAAGTGGTTATTAGTTTTTTCGGACGCGAAAATTCATGGGAAAAAATGAAATTGTTTTTTTTTTTTTAACACAATGGATTAGTCCCCAAAGATCATAAACTTCGCTCTTGCTTGCTCTGACTTCCATTTGTTGTCAAACCTTAAAGGAATCTAAAGTGGAAAGCATTTTTCATCAAATTATGTAACAATAGTCAATAGCCGTAGATAGATATTTTGAACAAAATTAGCGAAGCTAATCCCCTTACGGTATATACGTTTATTAATAAATGATGAAGGATGGAACTTAAACGAAATTAATTAGAATAATGAAAGCAATTTAAAGCAAGAGTACTTGCATTGCTGCATTTATAAGGTATTAATTGATTTAATACATTTTCAATTCCTTAACACAAATGATTGCAACAGAGGCGAAATAAGTCAGACGTAGAGAATTCAAGAGGACATCCAAATTGCCCTTCACCTAAACATAAAATATGAAAATTTGCGTGGCAGTGTAATTCGCTCGGCGGGCTTGTCATTTTTTATCTATTTATTTATTCCGTCCGCGACACATGTAGTCTTGTCACATTTTGAGTACATTTGTTGCATATTTAAATGGATCCGAAAATCAGTTTGAAATACTTAAAGAAGTATTGGATGGAATCAAAAAATTTCGTGCGGATTTATTTGACATAATACATTAGAATAAAAAATGTTTGTGAGCTCGTCACCGCGAATGTTGTCTTATTTGAAAGTATTCGAATTAATATTCTTTAGATATCGCAACGAATGATTACTGCGTTAACCTAAAAGACGGCAGCAATCATTTCTTTATTCATTTAATTATCATTTGATGAAATGATTTTTGAATTTTGAAATGGGTCGGCCCATAAGCTAAGAATCCAAGTTCTAAAAATAATAAAACCAAATACACATTTCTGACGCAGCGACAGCACTGCACTTGGCGTCTGTGCCGCATCTACAGGCTGCGCTGCGTTCAGCGAGTACCCTGCACCTTGGGACTTCGTTGCAATCAGCGACTATGCTGCATCTAAGGATTGCGCTGCAATTAAGGACTGCAGTGCACCCAAGGACTGCGTTGAATCCAGGAACTGCGCTGCATACAACGACTGCGCTGCACCTAGCGATTGCGTCCAGTTGCTACGCTGCACCCAGTCGCTGCGTTGCACCTAGCGACTGGACTACAGAACAAGACAGAAGAAAACAGCAAAACGACAACTTAGTAGCAAATTTAGATATAACTTTTTGCACTTTATGTGCTATGTACGAGTATGTTAAATTATTGGAAATTTTAAACGCAGCGGGCCGTAATCGACGAGATCACATATTGGCATATTTATATTTGCTTAACCACATATGCAAACAAACAAGCAAATAATAGACAGTAATTTAACAGCTACATACATATAAATGCATAAGAAAATCTTATACAAACCCAAACACCACAACTACGGTACAGTTAGTCGATGATTTGATTGTGAAAGATGCTGGCACACTATCAATACATCCCGTATCGTGACCTATCAAATACCATTCCGCAAAAAGAAAAAACTCAATACGAGCTCCTTAGGGCTGCCAGATCGACTATGATCCACTCTTGCAGACAGCATTCAAGGTTTTTTTTATGCTCTTTATTGCGTAAAATCTTGCTTGAAATACATCTTATATTCTTCGGCCCTGATAATTGAATTTTGCTTTTACGCACTTGTGGGTTCAAGAAAAACCTTTGCATGTACCGATATTACACATATTTTATTTAATATTGTTCCTTTTTGTCTATTGGGCAAATTTCACGTTGCTTTGCTTTTCGTTTCCTTCTATTTTTTTTTTTTTATTTGTTTTTTTTTCTTTTAAGTTTTTTATTTCTACATACCCGCAGATAAGTTTATGCACCTGATTATTTTTCCTTTTTTTCTTCTTAATTTTCCTTAATACAGAAATTTCTATTACTATGTATTTGCTATTAGCATTAATATTGCATTCATTCCAGTAAGTAGCAAATTATTTTTGTGGAAACGGTAGCATAATTAATGCTATTATTTATTTTAGCAATTATCATATACTTCCTTGTGTTTCAATATTTCTTTACGGATACATAAATGCGTAATAGTCCTTTCGGTCCTTCTCGACATTTCTTTTTTAACGCATGCTTGAATTATTTATGACTTTGATAACATTATAAACTTACTTTACCAATTTTAATACGTTTAACATCTTGAAATTTCAACCTCTCGGTAAAAGTAATAAATTTATACTTTTCTTTAATTATGTATTTTTGTAACTCAGCCTACACAACCTTTACATCCTTCGATTCGGACGTTTGCTTTTTAACTCCTTTTTTTCTTTCCTCACAAAAAAAAAAAATAAAATAGGATCAAACATAAAAGAAAAATATTCTCATGTCACACAGACGGACTTTGGACATTTCCTCCTATTCATAATTCTCTCTCGCATAATAACGTTATGTAGAGAGAGATTCTCCATAAAGGTAGGCCGTTATTAGCATTTTACCTACTCTACTGGGATAGAGTAGAAGATCAAAGAAGATCGACGCAACCACTATATCTGAAATGCACGCGGAAGTTACAAAGTTTTGGAGAAATTGTTCAAATTTTACCATAAAGAAACAGAAAACTCAAGTTCGGTTCAAACTCCCCAGCTGCTGCGTTGCACTTGACTGCTGCGGCTGTAGCGGCTGCGGTGCACCCAGCGACTGCGCTTCGCCTAGCGACAGCGCTGCATCTAACTGCACCGCTACACGTAGCAGCAGTCCGCAACAAATGATAATGATATAGTGAGATATTCGTCAGGGCTATGAAAAACTTTGGCTTAATAAATGAGTTGGTGAAGGCAATTGTTAGGGCCATTGCATAGTTCAGTTAATAAATGGCGTTCATCGTTCTACTATGTCTACAATTCAAGTTTTGGTAAGGAAGAAGTGCTAATTTGTTGAAAATTGAAACAAGAGAAAGAACAATCGCTTAGAAGCGTTGAGTAAAAAATAAAATTTTCTTTTCCTTTTGAAAACGCATACTTTGTCGCTTAATATTGAATTGCAAGTAGTTTCTGTGATCAATCTGATCCATTTTGAATATTAACCTCAATGAAAGAATTTTAAAAAAATTCTCCCGGCAAGACTTAATATGACCTGCACATCGTTAGAAAGACTATTAACAGAGGATTCATGCCGTGCTAGTTTCATTTTTTCACAGGACATGGTTTGCATACAGTGACCTTTCAAAATTAGTCTATATAATGGTAAGTACGGAAAAAACTTAATAGAACCTGCACATCGTTGGGGGGGTTACTAATAGAGGATGCATGCTGTACTAGTTGCATTTTTTCACAGAGCATAGTTTCGCCATAATAGCTACGCAAACTTTCGCTTTATCAGCTTCATTTATGCCAGCTTCAGTTATGTTGTCCTTTCGAAAATTAATTAATTTACATAAAGTCATGTTTTCTTCACAATAATTTGTAAAAAAATTCTCGAAAAGTTCCATTTTAACTGTATTTTGAGTTAAATCGATCCGAGATTTCGTTTAACAGAATTCGGCTTAACGGAGCTCTGCCAAAAGGAAAAAGGTTTTGCCTTTGCTAGTTATATTTAAATATTACTTCACCCTTCACTACACCCGTTCAGCTGCGGCCAAATATTTCATATCTACCAGCTTTTTCTTAAAAGCAAAACTGAGAAAAACAAACAAATTTTAATACTTTACAATATATGGTACACGTGGTCGATTTTTTCAATTTTTGAACACTCAGAGCCGTTTTCAGTTTAAGTTGTACAAATTTGAAAACTCCATTATCTGCATTTTTGCAAAATGAACAGACGGATATGCTTAGCTAGATGGAAAATTTGACACTGGTCAAGGATATATACACTTTATGGGATCTCTAAGGCTTTCTTTTGAGCATTGCGTTTGAATGAAATGAACATACCCTGAACTTTCGGTGGTGGGTATAAAAATGAAACGATTTGGGAATATGCGAATGCCTTTTTTTTACCTCTCACGGAGCAATTCTTTTGCTTTTCTTGGCCTCTCTTGACATACCGCTATAGACCAAAATTCTGATTTTAAAAAATTAAATAAAAAATTTTGTAAATTTACAACTCAAAACCAAACAAACCAATCATTCAAGACTAAAAAGAATAGCGCCGACTTATAGCTGCTTGTTGTGCAGACTTTAGGACAATCCGGCATAAAATCTGGAAATTTTAATTTATTGGAAAAATTGTCGGATGCTCTTCTTTTTCTTTTAATGTGACTAATAAGTTAAAAGATAATGTTCCCTATACGTGTAACAATGTGACGGTTAGAAAGCGGCTAGGAAACTATGACTAGGCCACAGCATAATAAGTGTGGGCCCAATCGGTAAGTGTTACGCTTTCACAGAATGAACATTTACTATAAAGCCAAAGCTGCCCAAAATGAACTCTGTCGCGCTGAGACTTGAATCTACGAACGTTGACATTGCGGTAGAGTTTCTCATTCATTCGACAGAGGAACGATGGCCTCAAGAAAACGCTTTTAAAAGCTTCGAAGTTTAATTTTGAAGAAATATTTGTTATACTGCCAAGAATCCTAGCAAGACTTTAGCTTTAGTTGATTTAATGGCCTTGAATATTTTTACGAGCGTGGCAAGATTCTCTTAAAAATTGTTGTTGCCGCTAATCACTTTTTGGGCACTTGCCAAATCATCAAAAACGTACATATGTATTTTACGTTTTGCACTACACACTAGACGTTTGGAATCCGTGAAAATGTTTAGTATATCTGGATTATGCCGAGAAGAAGATGAACGTTTTTGACTTCTTTAAAACTGATTTCTCTATTTTTTAGAACTATATATATATATATATATATATATATGTGAGCCAACTATAAGTGTGATAATAATGACAAGTTGAAGTTTTTGAATTTGAAAGTTTTAACGGTGCAATGTTTATTAAATATGAATCCAAACTTGAATTATTCTTTAGGCGCCTTTTTTCCGGCACAGTAAATTAAATCGAAATCCACCATAAACTAAATTTCAGTAAAATATCACTTAAAGCTAACTGATGAAAATATTTAAAATTCGTTCTAGAGTGTACGTCATTTTCCCGTTCACTGCATTTTATTTATTGTACATTTTCAGCTGACGTGAAATTAAGTTATTTTATAAGATTTTCTTTCTTTTCTCTTTACGTGTTTTCCGAGGTCATAGGAACCTAATAAAAAATTATGTTGAAAATGTTTTTCTGTTCGTCTCTTTCAATTTCTTATTTTAATTAAGGCATTTAAAGCGATCGTCATGTTCAGTCTATCAGTATCAAGGTCATTGATAGAAAAACGAAAACGAGATAGGTTTCCATTCAAATGTGTCCCTACAGGTCAGTTCTTTTAATGCAGCATTTGTTACCAAAGCCAACACACCAAAAAAAAAAAGCATTTTTCTTTATATACAACTACTATATATACGTAATATATATGTATAGATATAAGGTTGTCCTCGTACATTGTCAGCTGCATGCAGTAAGCGTAAAACATCTGTTACATTTTTTGATTTTATAACGAACCGAAAGTGTATCACATTTCATTTATATGAAATTTTTATTTCTTTCTCTTTTCTGTCATAAAATTGAAGTTGGATACATTTATATATATTATTTATATATATATATATGTATATATAAACATATATATATATATACAGAAATGGTTATGTACACTATTCACTTACTATTATGTCAATAGAACGATGATGATAACGATGATAACTTATTGTAATAAAACAAATGAGAAAACCGAAATCGTCTTAAGGCGACTCTTGAATACCCATCAACACACTCGCTTAAGATCTCATTTATATACATATCTAATGTAAATAGTATACGGAAATATTTACTCTTTTATACAGTCTAAATCAGATTTCAAGTTTATTAATCGAAATTTCTTCTTTTCCGGATGATGACTATCGTTATTTGCTAGAGCTAGCTTTCAATGCATAATATATGCGCAATTGTTTTTTTTTAATATTTTCTGAAAATTGCTTAAAATGGATTTATCTGAATTGTTTCAAAATTTCCAAATGGTTACAAATGCATCGTATATACTTTGTGATGTCTCTCGGTGCTGCAAGGGGGATAGCGCGAACAGTTTATTTGCAAAAATTAAATTTTGAAATGTGGGAAATGTTGAAAAATAATAAGAATTTTATGATAGTGTTGAGTCTATTCCTAAATATGCGGCGCGAATCACGAAAGATTTTAAGAGCAAAAACCCTTGAGACTATTTGGCGGAGTTAGTTGTTGAAAAATTGGATAACGTACAATGGCTATCGTAGTTAAATGCCACGGATTATCAACTTGGAGCCGATATTCTCGCTACGGAATTATGCATAGATTAAATTAAAAAAAAATAATAATAATAATAATAATAATAAGAAAGCCAAACACATGCTATTGTACATTTATACAAAATTTAATATACAGCTTTGTTTAGGAAGTTAAGCAGACTTCTCTAATCATTTGTTGCCTTTCAATGCTTCTTCTTTTTTTATGCTTCCTGTTAAATTAAAATTTATTTATCTGCTTTTTCTTCATTATATATTAGAATTTCACAAAAATTGTTCAAATGTTGTTCACTTCTTTTTGATTCTATAATTTTATAATTGTCGTGTGAGGGATGATGCGTTTCAATATTTATGACTTCAAGCAAATTAAAAATAATTAGAATATTATTTGTTAATTATGAGATAAGATTTTTGAAGGTGATTTTATAAATATTTTGATGAAATACTAGAGAAGTGACTTTAATAGATTGCTAGCAACGAAATTTCTTATCTTTTTTCATTTCGCTTTTAATATTTTTAAGGCTTTTTTTTTGTCAGCTGATTTTTTCACGTTTTAATTCACGTTTCTTATCTCACTTTTTCGGAACGCCAAAAATTTGCCATAAAAATCGTTTACATATCAATAGACTGACACAATGCATTACTCAAAAATTTTCTACTTCCATATGATCTTTAGCGACAAGATTTATTGTTTTTGTAAAACAATGGAAAAATTTATAGTTCGTGCGTAACATCATAAGTTTGCACTGATGCACAATACACAAGATGGGTACACTGTCTGATAAAATATCGAGGGTATTGTCCAGAAAATAGAAAACCAATGTACGATTATTTTTTTGGTGATATGTAAGCATAAAAATGATAGCATGATGAACAAATGATAACACAGTAATAACCAAAATTTTTTTAAGAAGTCATTAAGAAGGCAATAATAACAAGATAAAATATTAAAACATATTTTAAAAAAAGGTGTATATCCAATACCAATAATATATTTCTTCATTTATTTTCGTATTAATATACGAAAAGTTTTACCTTCTTGTTTTCGTGTAACTGCCTAGTTTACCTGAAAAGCCTTATATATGACAGTGGATCTAAAGTTAATTTTCTTCCTAATACAGTGCTAGAAGTCAGAATATTTTCGCCCTAAAATGTTAAAAAAAGGGAAACGTTTTGCAATAGAAAAAGAGCTTATTTTGTAGGGAAATTTCTTCTAAGAGCTGGGTTTCAAAAAGTGGGCGTACATGTATGTAATGCAGTTAATTTATCATCAAGTGAAATCGTTTCTGCATTGAAAAATCTGATAAAGTAAGGGTGGCGGCGCGGGGTGAAGTGATTCGCTTGTCCGATTGAAAGGTTTCACAGCAAGTTAGCGTCGCGAAACGCTAATATTTACGAGCTTCTCGCAATAATTAACGACTGCTCATAAAAATGGGCGATCCAAACTATTTTCAAAAGCGTTCGGTCGTGGACGAACAATTTCAAAGTATCAAATTTTGCGAAAATATCTTAACAATTTCGACCTATAGGTTAAACACAAAATACATAGACATGCTTCATACAGGCAGACGGACGGACAACATTAACTCGATTCGGAATACAAGTAAAGCTAAATTACTTTGCACCACAAGTGATGCCGGAAATAGAATATTTCTTTTATTTATGCAAGTTAGCCGACAATACTCATACGTCATGTTCAACTGGTTTATTTTAACGAAGAAAATTTTCGACAAAATGGAAAGCGCATAAATTTCAGTTGGAAGTGATTCTTTGATTATCGATTGTTTGCATGACTTCTCTCGTTGGATGGTTTTTATAGAAATTATTCGCAAATCAAGGAAAACGGATTCAATTGAAAGGGTGACATATTGTGAAAAGCATTTTACTACAAAACTTCCAAGCAAAGAATCTAGGACTTGCCCTCTGCAGTTTCCGGTCCCCATTTGCCGTAACAGAGACAAATGCAGCGACGTACATTAAGTGAAATTTGATCTTTTTGTCAAGATTTTGCATAATTTTGTTCATTGCAATCCATAACCATTGCAGTACGATATTCAATTATATTACGCTGCGAAATTACGCAGCGGTTAATGCAATACAGCGTTGCCGAAAACATAAAAAATTTGAGGAAAAAGCTATTGCGATTTTTCGGAAATTTTCCCAATTTCTAAAACGAAACCATTCGATGATCATCTTGATCGTAAATACTACAACTTTTCCCGGAGCTTGTCCAAAAGTTTTTCTCTTTTTCTCTATCTATTAACCTTTGTTTTGAAATTGTTGTAGAGATAACGAAAGTTGATTTCAATAACTATGTTTCCAAAATAGTAATAAAATTTAAAATAAATCACTGAGATTGCTTACTTAAAATGCTTTCTGCGTAACGTTCCAAAAATTTGAGCCGATTTTAACAGCGCATAATCTTTCGATTATTATCGGTAATGGAAACGTTTCAAAATTCCAAAGCTACATTTTTCATTTCGAAATTGATTGACAAAACGACCAGCTGCGCTTTAGTAAATGAAGATATGAAGTTCTAATGCGATCAATCTAAAAAATGTTGTGCTATATTTTGTTACTTACCATAAGACCGTAACAATATATTACATATGTACTTATTTAATACTCTTTCAAATATAAAAAAAAAAAACAAAAACAACTTAATTGAAATTTACTTAATGTTTACATTTCCTTTCAATTAATCCTTCCTACATTTAATGTAGAAATTAAATACACAAGATATATGTGCGTGTGTTGTGTAAAAAAAATAAAAATAAAAAAAAATTATATATGTTTTTCTTTTAAAACTTAATATTAAGCAACTTAAACGAAAAGTTTGTTTCGTAAGTCAAAAAAAGGGGAAAAGCACTAAAACTCTACTCGTAGATGAAAGGTAGATGTCCGTCAATGGTTTCATACATATTTTTTCAACTATAGGCGATTTATTAAACTAAGCAAGTATTCAATATTCGTAATAAATCTAATAACTAGTCTAACTAAATTTTATGACTAGTATCGTTTTTATGTCGTCGATGTAAGAATTCCAACTATTTTAAGCTCATTTTCTGACCGGAAATCTGGTAAATAAAAGAAAAAAAACCGTAAAAAGCAAAAAGTTACAGTTGAGAAAAAAGTAATGACTGGATGAATGAATGAAATAAGATCGTGTCATTGCGGCACGCAATCGGAAGGCTACACACCGTTCTAAGATTTCCATGAATATGACTTTCCATTCCGTTAATCACGTCTGATGAAAGTGAACGCAATTTCTAAAAAAATTTAACCAAATGCAACCAAATAAAATTTATTTTGAATAAAGGAAAACTTTATTTAAAAATCTAAACACATTGCTCAATAGTTTTAACCTAAATATGAGATGATTTAGAAATTTCAGGAATGTATATATATTCTTACATATACATATATATATATATATATATATATATATATAAATCGAACAGATAAATATTGTAGAATTTCATACATATCCGATACTTACGTGTAAATGGCATGGCATGGATTTCTAAAGATGTGACAAACTTGTTATGCCTTCATTTTACGATAGTGTATGCAAAAAGAAATATTTATATGTCACTCATACGTCATGTAAGCCTTCATCTAACACACATAAAACACTTTGCATGCACAGCACAGATTATTATAAAGTGTTTTAAGAGCATATGCAAATATAAACCTCAACTATATGTTTCAACTTTAGTAACAAATTTTTAAGCATTAAAATAAAAACTAGTGTTGGTTTTGACAAAAAAAAAAATGTAAAAAAAAAACAAAGAACAAACAAAAAGCCTATAGACGTACATACGTATGTACGTACATACATTATACGTATAATGTTTAAACTCTATATATATATATATATATATATATATATATATATATATATATAACATAACCTAAAGCTTAAACATTGAACTCGTATCTTATGCTTCAAAAGAATGAATCATGCAATGTCACCCACAGAGGATCAAATATTAGTTTTATGTTATTTATCGAGACTGACATTGGAGCCTTTAGAATTGTTGAACGATACTCAAGAAGTGTGTTTTATGCGAAATTCTCGCTATAGCTCTGCTCAAAACTCAAAGTGACGTTAATAGTTTTCTCGATTATGAGGGCGTTATGCACTATCGGCTAAACTGTTACTATTTGAGTGCTATGTGTCGTTTACGTGATGCTATTGGCAAAAGAAGGCCACAATTGCGGAAAGACAGGTTTTGCGCCATCTGACACTGCATTGATTCTGCGAGATTATTTCGTTAAATATTCAATTCTTATCGTTCCACAACTACCGTATTCACCTGATTTAGGCCCGTGTGACTTCTGGTTGTTTTCTGAACTTGAAAAATCTCTCCGGAAGTGACCTTTTGACTCTAGTGAAGAGATAGAGTTGAATTACAGAAAACTTTCAAAGCCATTCCGGAAATCGGGTATAACAACTATTTTGAGGATTGGAAAAAACATTGGCATAGGCGCATAATATCTAAGGAGGGTGACTTTGAAGGCGACAAAGTAGATTTAAAAAAGATGAAATTAAATTCGTTTTACTCTTTGAACACACACTGGAACTTTTTTCGTTCACTGAGAATGAATTTTATTTAAGTACTATTTTCAAAATTTTACTCCATTTCACGTTTATAAAACTGTTGCAATAATTGACAAAATCTTTGTACAAATTATACGTATATGTATATATATATATATGATGTGGAATATTGTTTAGTGATAAAAAATTGTGCAACAAAAATCATATACAAATAATTTAAAATAACTTTTAATGACTATTACATATTAATATGATATAAATTCCATTGTACTTAAGATTGTTGTTTTTTTCCTTTTTATAAAAGAAGGGGATTTGATTTGGAGAAGACTTCTTTTTAAAAACGAAATTATTTTCTAAATTAAATTTTTCGTTCAATTCGATTAAATTTTCATTTATCTCATCATTGGATCAACATTTTCATTACATTAACACATGATTGAGCAATTTAATAGACGGCTCTTTTCATACATACATACAGACACGCATACATAAATGTTCTTATTACACTTTGCCTGGTTTCGTCTCTATACATATATATATTGAAACACAGAAATAAACGTAAAGTATGCACATAAACACACACACACACACAGGCGCACGCACACTCACGTGAAAGCATAGAAATGCATGTGTGCACATACTCATATACATTTAAATACATAGGCACATATAGGCGCGTACGCATATAAGACAAAAAGGCAAGATTTGGCTTTATAATGAAATTGATTATCAAAATTCAATTATTTTGTCTTATGGACAAAACGAAATGACTTAAAGGCTAAGCTTTAATCAGTACGATTAATTTGCTAAGCGAAAGGCTGATACAAAAGCAAACTCAAGAAAATAAGGAAAGAGTGTGTTTGTGTGTGTGTGTGTGTGTGTGAGAGAGAGAGATAGGCAGTTACAAAAAGTAGGCTTTGCGAAATGCACGTCACAGCTAAATGGATGAGAAGAACAAAAAATGAAAGATTATCAATTAAGCTTATTTACGTTCTTAACGTTTACATACTTATACGCTTATGAACTTATTATTTATCTTAAGCTTCTACTGCCTTGACGTTACATTTATTAAATTTTGCTCTTATTTTACTGTGTGTTATGTTTTGCATAAAGTAGCAAAAAGAAAAGCAAAAAAGAACTAATAAGAAGCAAAAGACAATGCATTTCATACTGTCATTAACACATTGTTAGCCTTAACACATTCTGAGGATACAAAAGAAAACAAAAAAGATGCAAGATAGCGCTACTATAACACCCTTATATATAAAACCGCTACAGTCGCATCATACATTTACTTGTAAAAGAAGAAAAAAATAAATAAAGGCAAAGTAAAAAAAAAAAAAAACAAAAATAAAGAAAAGAAATAAATGTGAAGAGAAGACCTTCACAGTGATTCATTAGAATGTAGCTATACATGTATGTTGTTATTGTTGCCGTTGTTGTTGTACGCGTGTGCGGGCACGTCGCTCTTGTATAACTAACAACGACACGCCATATAAGAGACTCTTCTTTGCATAATTAGAATTACATCAGAGCGCAATGGGTACATTTATGTTTGTGCGTGTGCTTGTGCTCTAAATGTAGACATAATTAAATATATATGATTTACGTTTTTGTTTTTATTCTTTTCTGTTTTTCTTATTATTATTATTATTATTATTATAATTTTTTTTTTTTTTTTTAAATAATAATTAATTAAGATCGTGTTTTTAAGCAAATATTTTTCAACTTGGAAAAGGTTAATAATAATAAAATTAAACAAACGTTTTTAATGAATTCGTAAATTTATAAAATAAAATTAATGCAGATATTCTAGATGACTGGTGTGAACAATTTTTTCTCACCCAACCACGGGACCAAGTTGCAATGAAATATGTAAAATCCTCAATGTATTGTGTGACAATTATATCAAATACTTTATTTTCACCGGGTGAAAATAACTCATGTGCAATACATCCTTATTTATATATATATATAAATATAGAGATACATCATATGTTATGATAAAGGAAATCGAAAATTTATTTATATACATATACAATATCTTGCTAAACGATATATGCAATCATATTTTTATTATTTGTTTTTTTTTTTTGCAATTTGACAGCATTTTGATAGGAAATTCAAGTTTTAATGAGTTGGCGCAATAGCACAAAGCGTTCTTAACGTGAGAATTATACAATCTTGTTACAAATCTGTGAAGTGTTTCGCTAATGTTGCTCAATTGTCGTCTTGCAAAACGTACAGTAGTAGCTTGATAAGATTCGTATTAATAAAGTTACTCGATTCTAAAACAACTGATCGGAAAAACGCCAGAAAATTTTTCCTTGACCTACTAATTGATATTATTTATCATATATTTTACATCATATAATATTATATATGTTATAATACATACAATATATACCTTTGGAAGGAAGACATGCCCGGCCTTTTCGATAATTACGAGCGAACTCTTACGTATGGTATATAGATTCCATACTGATTTTGTGTGTGTGAAACTTAAGCGACTTGAGATTTTATAAAGTCAAATAATATCACATAAAAAACGAAATTCAATGTTTAGCTGAAACAAGGTCGCCACTTTTATATATTAAAGATGTATGGTCAAAAATTTAACCCTTTTGCCACTTTTGTGTAACAAAATTTAAAGGTCGTTGCATTCTTCATAGCACCGTGTAACAAAACTATATAGGGTTCGTGTTAAGTGAACGCCACTTTTACTGTAACGAGTTATTGCAATAATCCATATCTCCCAATGAGGATAATAATTTTAAAGGGGCTTGATAATTTATATAACCATAAATAAGAGCATCTATCCAAGAAACATTTAATTATTTATTAATTTGTTCTCTTTTTATCTTTTTAATTTTTTTATGTAAGAGGAAAAATCAAAGGTTTTCTCTATGATAAATGAACGGGAAAAGAATAATTAGTAAGTGTAATGAAAAAGAGGCAAGTAAACGTCACCGTATGAGCTTATAAGCGTTTCAGGTCGAACTTTGTATGCCCCTCTTTTTTGTGCTCAATATATGAGAACTGATTTGTCTTTAGCTCATATCTGCTGTTTTAAGTATGTCGAATGCATACACTGTCATCCGTTACTTGTGTTTAATGCAGTATTAGAATAATTTAGACGAATCTGAGAAATTGTGCGCATTACTTCTTGTTTTTCCACACATTGGCAGATATTAATTGGCTATTTTAATCTACTACTGTTGTGATAAAACTATAGCAACAAAACTTAAGTTTCTGTTACGAAACGTACGAGAGGTCAATGGGAGACATTTCCAATTCAGGTTTGTAACCCCTCGTTTGACGTCTCGTTGTTAATAGTTACAAATACCATTCTTTTTTTTTTTTTTTTTTTTTGTTTTCTTTTTTTAAACTGGGAAAACAGAAACATGGACTAAAATCCTTCTATTTAGATGATTGTTGATGTATCTGTTTTTTGTCTATGAATCTTATGTGTGTCAATGTATTCACAATTATAATAGATTGGCAAGAAAGTAATTTCGGTTTACTATTCTCTTTTATTTTCAAAAAAAAAAAAAAAAAAAAAAACGTACATTTTTTGAAGAATCTATGTTTTTTTTTTGCGACCTTACCACTTCAGCAAACAAATTGAACCAAAAGCGATTTTAAGTTTTTATTATTAGCATTAGTAATTGTTACTATTAGAAAAATTTCGAAAATTTCGAAAATTTCGAATTAAATTTTTAGAATGTCAAGGGTCTTCTGATAGGGCATCAAATACGTTTTGGAATTTGCTTTCACCTAGAAGATCAAGACTTGGTGTGGGTCAACATTTGGTTCTTGGGTTGTAGCGCCAACCACACACGGAGAGCATGATTTTGCTTTGATGATCCACATTTCTGTACAACTAAAAAACCATCTAAAGTTTCACTGCAATTCAAATGGAAACTCTTTATTCACCTTTTCGTACGCAGCATTATCAGATTCGTTAATTTGTGGCAATGGGTTTTCAGTGATGTAACTGGTTTCGCATTGCTTTCTTTCTTAAGATAAACAATATATATATATATATATACACACATTGCTGTTAATAGGTCTCCAGTGATATAAGTGGTTTCTAATTTCTTTAGATAAGCAATATATATATGGAATTCGATTATCTTCTTTTCGAAATTCTTTCGAACACATAACGACATATATATATATATATATATATTTATACATATATATTCAGTGGTGTTGATGGGTCTCCAGATGCTGTACACGAAGAGGTGAACAAAGACTTTCAAGTTGAAATGCAGTGAACTTTTAAACTCTTTTATCTATACATATATACATATAGATGCTTCTCTGTCGTCTCTGAGATGTCACGTTATGTGCGAGTTTTATCGAATTTTCACATAAAGTTTGCTAATCGTTTGCCTTAGTTAATAGATGAGAATGCTGATACGAAATTACAAATGGACATTTTTGAAACAACTCTCTCTGCCGCCTAATGTCTATTAGGTAATTAATACAATACACTTTTTGTGAGCCTAAGTAGTTTTATTCGCTTTAAAAAAGTAAAAAATTTTAAATTGTTTGTTTTTTTTATTAAAAATGATTTAAAAACTGTGAATACACTGAAGTTTGATGTCCTTGCAAACTCATAAGCGAATGTGGCAAAATGAAGGAATCATCACAATATCGATGACAATAGCTTCTATCTGTATTTAGTTACGGGAAACACTTTCATGCCAGGCCAATGAACACAAACAGATAATTTTATGCATTTACATGAACATATAAACATAAAAACACATCTAGTCTGTGTTTACATTACATTGAATTTTACTTTAGTTCGATTGAATATGTGCTTACTCGAGTTTCTCGATGTATGGATGCATGCATGCATGCATGCACTAGTTTATTTATGCCATATAACTATTTTACACGTTTAAGTCTATGCAACAATTATCAGGCTGCTGACAATTTTGATTTATAACATCGTCAACATCATCGTTCATATCCTCTTAATCAAGATTTTTTTTTTTTTTTTGCTTTTTTGAAAAATTGAAATTAAATTCAACGGAAGCTTAGTTATTTATTTTGTTTTTTTAAATTTCATTCTTTTGCTATTGCATTAGTCCGATAATGTTTTTTTTTTTTTGCAGAACGTAATAAAATAATTTTTGTGCATTTCAGTGGCTTTCATTTGAAGTTAAGTTAAATATTTTCTCAACATAAAACAAAAAGTTTTTAATGTTAACACCATAACTATACGAATTCTTTGTTGCAATGAATTGGATACAACAAATAGTCAATAATTAATGCACCGTTAATTTTTTTTAAAAGTTTTTAAAAAATTCCATACAAGTTTTTTATGATATGATGGCAGACCGGCCGATAGATTGGCGATTCGAAATGGCGATCAATAATAATAATATCTGCTAAAAAATATTTATTTACTTATATATATGCTTTTTTTTTTTTTTTGTTAACTTATTATAAAAGAGCCAACGAAACAACTCAGAAAATTATGTACGGCTATGATCGAATATTTTATACCCACAAAAAAAAAAAAAAAAAAAAAAAAAAATGAAAAAACTAAATTTTGATAATCTATCATACTAGATGGGCGTGATAAATTTTTTCGATACTTTTCAAATTTTTTTTGCTATTATTCGAATTTTTATTGTTTTATTTGCTACCTTTTTTGCTTTCGAAAATAGATGTGCTCGCAATTTACATTGTACAAGAGGTACGTCGTTTGAGCGATTTAGTCGTTGTCTGAGTGCAGCTACCCGTAAGTTTTTTTGCGAAATATTAATCCGATATCTTCTTTTTCGTTTTTTGCGACTAGCAGCAGAATGCTTATCACAAGTATTACGCAAATGGACAGACGGACGTGCCTAGATAGCTGATCAATAGGATATATACTTTGTCATATTTCTGAAGTTCTCTTCTGGTTCAAACGCTTTGATAAAACGGATATGCCTCCAAATGTTTAGTGACGGGTGTACAAGTGAAAGATATGAAATTTTGATATCCAATAACAATGGGTTAGCGTAGCCGATCGTCGATAGGATATGCGTAGGAATTGCATGCATTCAGTAATTTAGTTTTTAATTTAAACAGCACAGGTGTTGTCAGCTTATATTGTAAGGCAGGTGCGTCTCTTAACCGATTTAGTTCGTTCCGCTCACGTTACGCACACGGATAGACAAAGAGACGGACTAGCATGTCTAAATCGATTTAGAGTTTAGTACATGTATGCAAACGTTTCGACCAAATGAATCTACCACGTGTTTCGGTGGTGGGTATAAAAAATTAAAGATTCTTTTTATGATAAATATATCAGAAGAGTAATTAGTAAATGCAATGAAAAAGAGGTAAAAAAATATTATATTCGTCGTTGGTCGAGTATCGAGTACTCATCGCTTATACATTTAAAATGCAATTTTTTTTTGTATCCTTCTTTGAAGTCTATAATTATTTTTGGATTGCCCGTTGGTCAGAGATTTGTTTTTGATTAGCGTAGGACCCAAGTTAATTTAACAGTGCAGGCATTTCTGACTTTTCGACCGTCAGTCCGTTCGCACGTCTGTATGGTAAAAGATCGAGCCCTAACATTCGCAACTATCGCCCATCGATTAACTTAGTATTTCTTCCATAACACCCGGTATTGAATAAAAATTTTACACGCAATTATTTCCTACGGTCACTAAGTTAAGCACGATAACAATCATTTTGCTATAAAAAAACACAAGAGACGCGTTTTGACGCGTATATCAACCTCTCTCATCCACTATTATTAAAGTATGGATATTTGGTTTCTTAAAAATTTCTTTTTAAGATAAAAGTGGCAAAATGTAATCTTCATTATCGAATGTAATTGTCTTATTTGTTGTTGCATTACTTTGAAGCGATAGTTGTTAAAATCCTTTATTCTTGTTTTTTTTTGCTTAGATTGTTATTGCATCGGCAGCAAGTCCTAAATATGAACCACCTCAATGAAATCCTAGCTTTTTATATCCTACACTGTTTGTGGCATCGACGTGGTATGTGAAGCTTGTACGGATGTTTGCAACATCCAAAAAGTCTTCAGATAGATTTAACTTTTATTTTATCAATCGATTCAGAATTATTTAATATATCGATTTGGGCATGTCTGTCCATCTGCCCGCGTGTCGGTTTTGCTGTCTTTCTCTTTTCCTGTTTTCGTATGGTTTCGACGAAATTTGATACACTAAGATGTTTTGCTCCTGTAACGAACACTGTTGAAAATGGAGTGGGTTTTTCTTGCCGCTCCCACATAAAGACTCCTTGATGAAAGTCTACAAAAGGTAGATATTTGGTTTACTAAAAGAAAGTGGAAATGGAAAGTTAGTAGAGGATGGAAGAATCGTATTTCAAATCGGCTACAATATAATAAATAAGGCGAGAAACTTTACTTTAATATTCCATGACGAAAATTGATAGCAAATAAGACTTTGATTTATGAATGTTCCGTGGTAAGTTTGGATTGCATAGAAGGATAATTGAGATCGATCTCCATATAAAAATTCTAGCCTTTACATCCTTTTTACTGCCTTTTCGGATGGTTTGTATGCCCTTAGTTTATAGCGCTATTGCGGACTCAAGCTCTTGCTCGCTTTAAAATCGAATTAAATAAAGTATATTTTCCTTAAAAATTGTACTTATGTATCAATAATTTACTCTTCTTGATCAGTTGTTGGAGCTGCCTATCAACCTTATGTAGATTTTAAAATATCTTCTTTATAGATTTACGACTTTTTTTAAAACAACAAAAACAGAAAAACTTTTCGATATCTTCCATACAATAAGTTTTATGATTGGCGGATGCAAATTGACTAGAACATAAAATGGTGATGATTTGAAATGCATGCTTATCGTCACCTCGAGCAATTCGAAGGACGCAACTCAACTAAGTCCTGTTGTTAATTTCTAAATCATCTCAAACTTTTGCGAGAACGTAAAAAAGTTTTGCAAGCTCATACATATAAAGAAAGACCTAATTTACATAATGCTTACATATCTGATGCTCATACATATATGATATTAGACACAATCTCAGCTTATATATCATTTACCTTTGTTCTTGTGCTTGCTTTGTAGTATCAAGTTCAATCCTTAAAAATAGTTTGCTCGTAATGAGTTGAGTTTTTCTTTTCCTTTTAAAATTTTTTAAGGAAAATATGTAGAGCAAGGTCTTACGTGCGGTATGTTAGCTTATAAGTAGTTGGATTTTTATGCAGTTGTGTGTTTTGCTAAGACTTGCCGAAAAATGAGAAAAAAATAAAATAAAAAAAACAAAAAAAAAAAAAAAAAAAAAAACTACAAAAACAGGACATTCTTCTCTTGATTAACCAAAGCGACCGATTGTTATTATTATCCTTTCCTTTTTTTTTTTTATATCAAATAGTTTTTAGTTTACTTGTTAATTAAGCATTAAGCCACTTGGGCCACTTCGTTGTAACTTATTTACTTGCCAAATCGGGCTAATGTTGTCGACCCATATGTAAATACTCCTAACGTTAAGAATGCGCATGAAAAACGATTCAAAAGAAAACCAATCGTTTTCTTAATAAAAGCCATGCTTTTCGTGGCTGTAGATATCCACAAAAGCTTATAATGTTTTTAAATTGCTTTCATTCGTATGATGAATTAATTATACATGAAAGTCTTTTTGGTTTTAACGTTTCATCATAAAAGCTGAACAAGAGCCTGGTATATGTTTTCTCATCATTTCCAGACCATTATATAGGTTTTGAAACAAGGGTTTGAGTATAAAGAGCCTTAAAAATTACGTCAGTGTTTTATGGCTATCATTGCATCTATACTAGGTGGATAAATAATTTTTATTTTTTTGGGTTTTTCTAAAGGATAGCTTTAATTTATGGGTAAGCATTTACCACACTTCGCTTCGCTTTGTGATAGTGTTAATGTTTAAGTTTTACTCAATAGTATAAATAATTTCGCGGAATTATATGATCCCTGTTTCTAGAAAAAAAATCAAGAAATGTTTTTATTCTATTACGGAAAAATTGCATATTTTCAGGTTATTAGAAAAGGAACGTTTTGTTGAATTATGAGAAGTAAAGAAATGTGTATGCGACAAAATCTAATTGCAAATCTCTCTGGTCTATGACATATGATAGATTTTAAAACCGAGTATATATGATGTCTTCATATGGTGAGATCAGTAGGGAAGACTATGTAATGAGTTTCTCTTAAAAGCAAAGTAAATTTTATTTAAAATTGATATAACGAACTGAAAATTCCAAGTACTAGCGCATGTCATAAACTTATTTTTCGGTTCATATATAATGGTGTTGCCAAGAAGCGCTGGCTGCATAAACAAATTAATTTCAAGTTTTCGTTTCCGAACCTTTGAACTTGAGGTTGAAGTTCGATTTTTTCTGTCACGAAATTCGGCGATTTGATCGACATCAGTAGTACTCGAGCGGCATACACTTTCAGATCGAAATTTCTGCAACAAAATTTTACAAAACACCTTCTAAATACTTTCTTACCTCACGGTTGTCTTACGGCTGTGAGTTTGCTTCGCGTCTTTTCCATTTTCAGAAATTTTATGTGGCCGATAAGGACCCTGTTTGAGCGGGATTTTCGGGGGAATTTGATAATTATCGCTTGCATTTAGACCAGTATTTGATATTTAGTAATTTTCTATTATGAAGAGCGTGTTGATGGATGGATTACACTCATTCTGGAATTTCTGCGGCCGTCATCTTAGTTTAATTTTCATGTAGTTTCGTACTAGCTTTACTTCTCTATTTAACTTTTTTAATTGATAAATTTTGTAATAACAAATAAAAAAAGGGGGATAGGACTATTAGTTGGATGTGAATAAATTATTTCAGTATTTTTAACGGGTCAAGAATATATATATGAACATTTGCCAGTCGCTCTTGCTTGCTACTGCGGATGTTACTAGAAAAATCTAATGTACACTAAAATGCCTTCCATTTTCAAGTTATAGCTGAATATTACATCGTCTTCTGTGCAAGCTGAAAAGCATTTGTAAACCAAGGTCTATATTTTCATATATATTTCATTAGACCTTAAAAATGAAATATTGTCGTCATTATTGTACGCGTTTGAGATGTGTTCCGGTAATGGTACGCGCACTGGTAACGCATGTATTTTCTTAGGCAAGTACACCAGAGGTACTTATTGAAAATAGTGAAATTTTGTATCGCGTACTAAAAACGGTGCACGTAGTATGGAAATGGGATCTCCGTATAACCAGTATAAGTAGGGAAGGTGTTAAAATATGGCATAAATTTTATCCTCCATTTAACGTACGAATGACCATATGTTTTACATATGAGCGAAATAGTTCGGAAATCGTCATAACTATAAATTCAACAGATGGACAAACGGATAAACCGAGGAATGGATAGACCAAAGAATCGGGAGAAGAATAGACACTGTTTGGCCAATTTTACTTTGTGCATTTCGAAAGGATCTTCAATGTGTATTTCTGTGGGTTGCGAACATTTAAGAGATCTAATATTTCTTCTGAGAAAAAAGGGGGCAAAACAAAAAACAAATAATAAAAATAATTGAGAATTTTACAATGTCAGAAGAAGGAAAAGTGTCTCAGCTGGGGCAAATACAAAACAATTTCATTTTTATTGTTGATTTTCTTCTTATTCCTCTACCCAAGACTTCTGGGTTTGAAATGGTTACGGTTTCGCATGCAGTATAATAAGAACTTCATGCGCTTGTTTTGTTGGTTTTTCTAGCTAAATAATAACCGAAAAAAGTCTCATGCAATTTTGTGTTGTTTTGGTAACATTCAAGAAAGGTGGTCATTAGTTGTTGAATTGTTTTTTTTTTTTTTCTTTGTTCTCCTCGCTTATGAAACTAGAAAAATAAAAAACTTTTTTATTTCTCATTTTTTTTTTCTTCTTCTAATTCTTTCCTTTTTATACAAAGTAATAGTTGTTGCAGTAGCATAATTTTCAATGCGTTTAAAATTTTAATAAGTTGACAGAAGAAAAATACTGTAACGTTGTTAAAAAAGCAACTTACCTGTGCGGTTAAGGGCGAGTACATTTTATATTATTGTTAATTAAAATTCTTAAGCAATTTTTTGTGGCAGCAATAATTCCTGCATATAATATAAGTAAGTACATAGAGAAATAATTTCTGTATTACTTTACAATATTGAAATTGAAATTTTATTCGTAAATTTTAATGGAGTCGGTGATTGTTGTCGTTTTTTTTTTTTTTTTTTCCTTTTTTGTTTTTCTTTATTTTATTGATTCCCTTTTCTTATTCTATTTAATATGCATGAGAGTTGTAAAAAAGTTTCTTGGAATAGATTAGTTTCCGATGTTTGCAGCGAAAGCGCAAAAATAAAGAAGAAATGTACGTATATTTATAAATATTTGTCGCAGCCATAAAAAGTGTACGAGAGAGAAAGTTTACATATATGCATATATACAGAGAAACAGAGATTTCAAAAGAAATGAAAAAGCTATTGAGTAAGAGTTTCGTTATTGAAATTTTCTTGTCATGTTATTATGTTTGCATAAAAGAGACTTTTCACAAAAATCACACGATAATTTTCTATTTAATGGGAAAGATAATTAAAAGACTTAGTTGTCTGTCAAGTCCAATCGTATGATAAATAAGAAGAGATGTGCAAAATAATAATTCTTGTGAACTTTATGGGTTCTTCTAAACGTTTACGACATCCAGATGCAAGCTTGAAAGAATCAACAAAATGTATCTATCTATTCTCGATCAGCATTAAATTCTGAATCGAATTTTCCGCCAATTCGTCTCCGTAATATCAATGCTAACCATTCTGCTGGTCATAAAAATGAAGATATCGACTTGAAAACGTAAACACACAAACTTTAATATCAACGTTCAGCTTTTACAAAAAACAAAAGCCCGCTATTTTATAGAATATATATGAAAGTTCTCTTTTCCTATTTGTTTTTTAGTCTTTTCTAGGATAAAAATTGCGGGTAGGTACAAAATATTCGGTTACAGCCAAAAAAGTAATTTTCTTCCTTGTTTATGTTCACATGTTTACTGAAGAAGGCTTGAAATTATTCTGTTGTAGAAGTCCTTTCTAATTAAAATAACTGTATTTATAGCATGCAATGCAGAATATCGTTTCATATTCGTATTATAAAAGTAGCAAATGAAAAGAACATAGTTTGGGTGAAATAATTATTGAATTGAGGTGAATTCTATGATAAACAGACAGTGGCAAATGCAAATCATGCCTTCAAAATGCAAATTTTTACTTAAAACAAGGTAATTATTTTCTTTTCGCAGCACTTTCGCCTTGCCCTAAACAAAAACGACCCGAATTCCATCATCTATTATATTTTACACTACTTGTGGTGTAGGAGCATATCGCATTTGCACACACATGCGCTTGAAGAAGCTTGATGAAATCCAACGAAGAAGCACGCATTGTATTGTAAATCTTTTTATTATCCAGCATCGAAGGACTGGAGTATGTTCAGTTTGTCAAAACGTTGGCAAAAACTAGAACAAAGCTACAGAGACTACATTAAATATTGATCGGTATAATATCAGAATCCACCGAAGCAGAATCCGTGTTTTCGTCTTTCTGTTTGTTCATCTACCCATCCCTATAACGATTGCGGTAGGCAAACACTTGATCACAAAAAATTTTAATTGCGGACTTCAATTTCGGCAGAAGAATTGGATATTATGGCAGCATGACCGAAATCAATTAAGAGACAATTGAACTGGGAATAGTTGTGTTGATAAGCCATTAAGCTAAGTATTTTGCCGATTACTCATATTCTACTATAAATAAAGCGATAAAAAAAACAAATTTCTAGTTGTGTTCTCTGTGCAATTCTTCAGTATCTGCAGAAAAATGGAAAAAATTGGCCAAGCCTATCCAATATTATAGGATAAAGAAATTTTATTTTTTTATTGCTGCTTTTTCTGAGGAAAAGTTGGTGGATGTAAACGATTAGGCCACTGTAACATCGTAAATTTAGCCTCTTGATACTCTACAAAGAGGTTCAGGACTTAACGTAGTGTCACACGCCCTCCTGTTTGCTAGAGAGTCAGCTCTTTCGTTGGTCTCAACCCCCGAATGGCCAGGTACCCATGTTACATGCACCTCATTATGCTTGCCAAGCTCATTTAATGCGCGAAGGCACACCAAGACAAGCCTGGATGTTATTATTTGCCCTTTCAGTGGCTTCACGGCCGCTTGACTGTCGTAGTAAATGCAGATCAGCTCTCTCCTGCATTGCCTTCTAAGGCGTTCGGAGGCACATGGTGAGATTGCATAGACTTCTGCTTTACTTTGTAAACAAACAGAGAATGCTCTGTTCATTACATCAGTCCCCTGTTGAGAGTGGTCTGTTCGTTATATCAATCCCCTGTTGATTTCTGCTTTATCTGTGATATATGAAACGAAACGCCTAATGTCTTGCTTATTGATTTCGAACTTCTCTAAAATACTAACAGACGTTGCGTTGCCACGTATGCATTAAGCGTCACTCATCAAATCAACTCGTTTCTGTTTAAATGCAGCGAAGCCATCGATACCCATGCTCTTGGATAAGCACAGGAGAGTGCTTGAGTGCCTTTCTTAACCTTGTAAAAATAAAATTATTTCATTTCTTTTATAGATAATTAATTAATAAAATAAGTACATAAATGAAGTAAGTAATGGATTTTTCGTACGCATTTGCATGCAATGTTAGTTATATAATCTCTAGCGTGCAATTTTATAAACCACGAAAGATTACAAGTTTTTGCATAAATTTGTATAAGCTTTCAGCTTGTATCTTCTTCATTCGCTCTTCGTCTTCTTTTGCATCTTTCTTAATTTTTAAACATCAATGCGTGATTTGAAATCATTTACTTTTCTATTTTCTTAATTTTGTTCCTGTTTTTACTAAATATTTGCATGTAATTGACATTGAGTTGCAAGTTAATGCGGCGATAACAACAACTATAAAACTTATAGAGATATGAATAATCTAGGCATAAACAAGCAATGGTTACGTTACGCGTGTAACTATTGTATAACAAAAGTCGATATGTATATCTGTTTGCTTGTTTGTTTGTCTGCCTGTCTGTCTGTCTCTACGCATTTAGTCAAGTTTACATCTTTGTGTACTTAACTGTTTTGCCAACTCATAAAAATAATTGTGTCTTGTAGCAAAAGTGCCTATTGTATCATTAAAAGCGAATACATATCTATATGCAAAGATATATTGTAGAAGGATGCCATCGATGTTGCTATTGTTGTTGTCGTGTTTGTTTTTGTTTTGTTGTTTGTGTTATTGTTGGTTTAACATGCTTTGTACAAATTAATAGTTGTATTCGTATGACACGAGCACAGACATTTATACGCAAACGCATACGCATACGCACACGTACACGTACACGTACACGCATACGCACTTAGAGACACATATTGCTCGCTTCTGTAAACGTATAAAATAAAATATGGCTTTAAGCTATTGTAACACATAGGCAGATTTGAATTGCTAATGTTTTCTATGCGTGTCGTTGATATATTCCTTTTTCTCTTATTTCTTTTATTATTATTTTTTTTTTTTTTTCATTTTTTCAACCAATTTAAAGTTGCGAGAAAAGTATAACTTTTTGATGTTTTCTTACCTTCTTTTTATATTTTATTCTCCACCCACCACAAAAGGTAAATTGAGTTCATCAGAAAAATATACGCAACGAAGTTTTTATCTCTCAATATACTACGCCATCCATACATATATGTATATATACATATGAAAATATATATACTTACATATCCCTCTTTTCGTTTGCTGAAATTTTTACTGTCTCCCCAGAGTTTTGGTGTTTTTTATATTATAATCGGTTAAGTTTGATAAACACCTTAAGCCAACCAACTAGCGATTTATTCGTCATAAATTAAATTCGGAAAACTCGATCGACTTTATGTCGTAGTATTATTATTATTATTATTATTTTATTTTTTTTTTTTTGTTATATGCCGACGTAAGAATTTGCTCAATTTGTCAATCGTTTGTATCGTAGAGAAATAGAAAGCGAGATGATTCTCAAAATCTGTAAATTCGTCATTATTGCGAATATTGGCGCCGTTTTTGCAATATCTGCCTACATGTCTGATGGTCACGATATTCACGATCTCAAATTATCTTATAATCTGAAATACCAAAGATTGGTTTCCAATTATTTGTCGCTTCACTGCCATCGCTGTCAAATCGATCCTCTTATTCTTTGCCTATAAATAAGAAGGCGTCAACAAATTTTTTCATTGCGATTTGAAAACTTTGCCTCAAAATTTGAGCTTGATAAACAAGGCAAAGGATAAACTTAATGGAAGTTTTTCACAAAAAGTCCTAATATGCCATCATTGTAAAATTTTTTGTGATTTCTGGTCGAAAAATAGAACCAAGTGATTTTCATAGGGCTCCGTCACGCACCATTCCCACTACATATAAGGCCCCATTGCCTTTAGATGCGCAAATCTAAGCTTTGCAATTTTGTGTGTGTAGTTTCATGCTTTTTCTCGTCGCCAGGCTTTTATTTCCATTCAGCAGCGATTCGCAGAATTTTACCGGGCAGCGTAGCAAAAACCGATATGTATGTATCGCATATAAGGAAACCATTTGCGTGATTTCGTAATATAACCGATTTTCTTTTACAGACAAGACGCCACAAACTCGAATGCCACAACGTCCTTGTTTTTATAATTTTCTATGAACTTTTACCTTGCAAATGCTTTAAAGTTGAGTTGGAAAAATTAATAGTACCACAGCTATGTAAAGGCCTGAACGAAGGTCACGATACGACCTTTTCTCCTAATCTTACACAATGGATTGATTCCGTATAAAATCATACTAATCGAAACTGAAAACCTCTCCGTATGCAAAAACCTTATATAGTATATCGAAAATATCGATAAATGTGCTTTTTGGCTGAACAAAAATTACGCGTAACACATTTAATAAAACCTAAAAAACGATATTTTAATAGTGGAAAATATAAATATAATTCAACTAATTCGTTAAATAAAAAATATTATATAACACACAAAAAGCGATCGATTTCGTAGAAGAAAAAAAGAATGCTTTTTCCAAACAGAAATTATTGATAGACAAACCATTCCGTTTTTTTTTTTTTTAATTTTCTTTTTTAGATCATAGCGTAATTGCGAAGAGAATAACAAATTGAAATGAGGGAAAAATAATATAAGTGCTTTTTAAGTAAGGATCCGAAACTGCAGAGACGACATAAAGTTTACATAATGTGTACACGGATGCACATATACACACACCGCTCCATCTTGAAAAAGGCGGCACTGGCGATTGGAGCTTCGATCCCGATTCCGGTTGATATCCATAAGATGAAATGGAGCAGATAGTGCTGGCAGAAAGCATCATCCTCCAGCAGGAAAAGCGCTTGATCTGAGCAAAGAGGTGACAAGCGCAATGCGAAATCGCGCGGAAAAAAGGATTAACGCTCCCGCTCATTCCAAAAATATTGACATGAATGGAAAGACACCGTGAAGAGGTATACAAGTACCCCAAGCAATTTTTGACTGATTACGACCGCTTCTGAAGTTACGTATACAGCCACGGTCACGACAGCTCAGTATGAATGAATGGCGGAGAAACGGACCAGGACGCTAAGTATGTAATATTCCGCTGCCCAAGATTTGAAGTATATTACCGGCCTTGATTGGGAATTTCATGAGATATGTAGGCAAATGATCGACAATCCTGAAGCCTTTAGCATTATGAGTAACGTTGTGACAAAGATGCTCCGTGGAAGATCGGTTAGGGGGCGATTCCTCCGCGAAGTAATACCCCCGCGTGCTAGAGGCAGGAGAAGTCAATTTACATAAGTTGTTACTTCTCACTATTATGATATAAAAATGGTATTCCTTGTAAGTGGTAATATTGCTATCCTTTGTATTCGTTATTTATATACCCGCTGTCAGAGAATGAGATCGTAATAAGTGCATTTTTCCATTTCTAACATACAGAAATTCGCCTGTACATGCCGCCCGCAAAATGAAAGGTTGTAAATTATAATCCATAGCAGATATCAATTTAAACTGATTTAAAAGAAAACTTGAGCATTGCTGAGGTCACCTGCAGAGTCAACGTAAAGAAATAGATATGCAACTGTGTGGCGTGCCCACCGTTAACGTACATTAAAATAATACATTAACGATTTTCAGATAACTTATTTGGGATAGCAGCGCATAGTCAAATTTGATGTTGATTTTCTTATTTCTTTCCTTTTTCTTTTTTTTTGTTCTACTGCGTTTTGATTAAATTTAATGTTGTAAGCATTCCCCGGTAGACGCATACAAACGTTTCGTATGTTACTAAATTTTTCGCGAGGATTTGAAGATAATATTGCACATAAACTTTTTCAAAGATTTTTCGCATCGTTTCTCTAAAACGGTCAGTTATTTCGCGTTAATGCGCACAATTGGTCGGTATGCTGCCAGAGACTTACTATTTCGAATATAAGTAACGCGTTCAAGTGTCTAATCCATATGTAAAATCACAACTCTTATGGGTACAAATTTGAATAAAAACAGTTTGCTGTTGTACAGGAAGAAAAGATACTAAAAGTGAAATTTCGCTTCAAAGACTTTTATTCATAACATATTTTCTTTGCTCGACTGGATTATTCTGATTTGCTGATAGCAAAGAATTCGAGAAGTAAATGAATTAAAGTAAGTAAAAACGCTATACTGGGTCACGCCCTATTATCATTAGATATCACACATTATTCAATAATTATTATCTTATAACGATTCAATTAAAGTTCGTTCTTCTAATAGAGCACGTCATCAGTGGACCTAATCTCATCGAGATATATTTTAAAAATTGTGGTCTTCAGTTTGGATAGAAGAAAACAAGATGGAGCGTCGAACAGACGAATAGACAAGTTTAAATAGAGTAGAAAGTGAAAGTATGATAAAAAAAAAGTGTTTGTCTACGTCAAGTCCTTCTGTGCGTTTCATTGATCCGCATAAACTTAGCATATAATACATGCATAAAAAATATGCATGCGTAGAGAAAGTCAACGATTGCAAATGATTAACAAAGAATTTTACTTAAAATTTTAATCTTGTAATTCTTTTCACTAAATTTAATATCGAGAAAAATTAATACAATGTTCAGTTTTATTATCAATTTCTCTCGAATTGAAATCAATTAATTGACCTTATCGGGTATGCATTAATTATAACATATTTTGATCGATTCGTAAAATGCACTCCCTTGGCGTGTTTACGCATTTTAAGAATGTTCTCTGATCATATTAAATTACCACAAAATGTTCATTTTAAACTGTAATAAAGGCTCACGATAGGTTTTGCATATTTGAGGTTTGCTTTTTCTTTTTCTTCTTCTCGTTTTCATTTTTTTTTTTTTTTTTTTTACATAATGCTTTTCCTTTCGAATGCTTAAAATGGAATTCTTCCGTCAGAAAAATGTTGCAAAGAAATATTTATTGCATGCTTCAGCAACAAACATTATAAGGACAAACAGAAATTTCAGATTATAAATGTATAAAATGAGTTTTACTTTATTTTATTACATACACTACACACTCTATTGAATCCTGTAGTATTAGTGCGTTCCTTGTCCGTTTCAGTGTAACTATATAAAAATACAAGCCAGTATGTATCATTGGCGATCAACGTCATTTATAGCCTATCAGGTCTTTGTTTGTAACAGATGATGCTTTGAAAAAAATTCATTTTTTAAATAATCTTTTAATTAATTAATTCCAGGTACAAGCTAGCAATTAACGTACGTTGAAGCGATTTGGAAATTTTTGTGCAGAATACATCACGGGAATCAAAAATGCAAAACGAAGTTACCCTCTTGGAATAGAACGTTTCAGTAATCATTAGATGTCCCGCAGATAAGCGAAAAGAAAATCTCATCTCTTATCGTGCAGGAGCAACGTTGAACGCCCTACTTTATTTGATGGTATCAACGTAGAAGCTTCGGCAATTCTTGATGTTCTAGGCCAGAGTACATAATGTCCGTAATAGAGAACGGACGCTCGTCAAAAGAAGCAGTTAAGGTCCTCCGCTTTTCAAAACGATAAAAACAATACTTCACAGCAGCCGATATCCACACAACATGCATCGCCTACATCTGGATAAGATTAGAGTATATGAATGGGAACTTCCAGATCATTCCGGAAGAATCGACTGCTCATGCTGTGGGTAATAGACCTTGATTATCCATGAGCGTTGACCTAACGTGAGGCGTTTTCTACTTATTTCAAGCAAAGTTCTCTTTGGAAATAAAAGATATTTCCAATCCATCAATCAAATACTTTCATAGGACAGCTTGACCTTTTTACACGTTTGCGTTTTGGCGTTTTGCCGATACATTGTACAATATGCTACCGTTCTGTCCATCCCTGAAGTAACCTATTTACATTAGTCTTTCCCATTGCTCACATCGAATGCATGAAAATATTAGTCTCCCTTTTCTCTTTCCTCTGCTTAGCAAATTTTCCTGACTACCGCACTGGCAGCATAAATAGGAAATATCCCATGAGTAATTAGTCATATAAAAGAAAAATAAGGCTAAGGCAATGCAAAATGCTAACCCAAAAATGGGAGAAGTCAGATCACAAATGATCTTGTACCATTAACAATATATAGAAAATACTGATCTAAAACTTGATACATATTCAAGATATATAAATAGAATTGATGACCTTGTTGACGTAGAGTAAGAACATATATTTCACAATTAGTTAGATAACCCTTTGTCCATCTATTCTTTTTATTTACAATGCAAGGAATATCCTAAGTACGTAGGGATTGATACAGACAGCAGTCATCCTAAGGTCGAAAGAGACTGTTAAGTATTCTTGTATTAACGGACCTAAAACGTTCTTGGCGTGTCTTATCATAGGATGTTTGTTGTTCCAATCTTTACAATTTAATAAAATTACGATTTAAAAATGTTTCCATTTAGATTTATTTATTTTTTTTTTTTTTTTTAATATACATTTTATCACCTGTTCTAGGCTCTTCTAACGATGTAAGTATTGTGCTAGCCCGAACGAATTATAAGTGAAGAGAGCGGGAAAAGGGAGACAGTTGACTTGGAAGTCAAACTGGGCGATTCTGCTACACTTACTGCAGGGGATAAGTAATTAAAATTTACGGGTAAATAGTGCCTTCCACTAGCTTTTCGTGTTATACTCTTTCTATATAGTCACATCTTTGTGCTGCTGTGTTTTCGCTATTCACGATCAACGTGTATTGCGATTAGATTGATCTTCCACCAAAGCAAGAGATCTATTGCTATCTCGCTTTTAGGTAAATGTCCAATAAAGAATAGTACGATGGTCAAGGTCATATGACCTAACGTTGAAATATTTACTTTATTTTCTTTAGAAATTTATAAAGCATGCGGTTTATATTAACAACACTTGACGCTTCGCAAATTAACGTAACCTATGTTATCAAAGACATACGTTCGCTATTACATGAAATAATTGAGAATTGAACTGATGAAATCTGGTCAATTAAGTCTAGGTATGGCATATAGAAGGATTGTAAGAATATTTTTGAAAAAATAAAACGTGAGAAAATTATGTTTGAAATAAAAGCAATATTAACTTCAAATTTAACTTTTCACACGATTTATTTGAATTCAAAAAATTATATCATTCAAGAAAATAAATATCAATATGTATATGAGCAGATAATTACCATAATGTCACAGAGATTTTGATGTTTTTTAACGGAAGCTATTGATGAACTTTAACAAGTTCATTCGAAATCGAATAAATTTATATATTCTTAATTAATTCTATTTTGTTTCTTATGCATAATTTCGTAGAAATTTTTTCTTCAATATTTTTCTAATAATATTTTAAAACTTCTTTTAATTAAAAAAAAAAAAAAAAAACAAATTTTCATTTATTATTTACATGAACGCTTGGATAATAAATGACGCAGTTGCTTCATTTCTCTTTTTCTTTTTGTTTATCGTATAAAAAACACATTTTTACGTTTAAAAAAAAAAAATGTTAAAAAAAATTAAATTTAACCGCTTACAACTGCCAAACAAACACCGAACACATTTATTAAGTTGGCTCTATTAAACAAATAGCAAACAAAAAAAAAAAAAAAGAAAAAAAGAAGAAGAAATGATTGAAAGAAAAAAAGAGTAAAGAACTAGTAAGTACTACTACCGAAACAATCGAGACCATGAGGCGTCAAATTTACCAAAAAATTGTTGTTTTTTTTTTTTTTTCTAAAGTTAAAAAACACTTTTAGACTCGTGAACATACAAACTCATCCACATTTACAACTAAACAACAATAACTTAACGGGTCTAGCTTTGCCAAGACATAAACCGAGCACCGCATAATAACCATTCTGGCATTTTGTTCTTTTTTTTATTTTTTATTTTTTTTAATTTTTTTTTTTTTATTTAAACACTTTTCATTTTTCGTGTAAAGTAGCACAACATGCAAAATATTCAACGAAATCTTTTCTTATTTTATAGAGTAACGCAGGACCAAGACTACCGTTCATTGCGAGTTCATGATGGCAACTGAGGCCAGAACTCTTTACTAAAAGGCCATGTTATTGTTGAAAAAGCAACTAACTAAACTAAAATAATACGAAACCAACCAACCAACCAACCATTTATGCCAGCATACATGTGCTGCTCGAGACTTTCAAATGAAAAACTTGACTCGGATTCTGCTTAAATTCTATCCATAGAAACGTGGAAAACGTATAAATATGAAAAAGCCGATTAAAAAGTATATACATATATGCATATACACATATATATATATACATAAAATGTCATGTGCTTAACTGGCATATACCGATTCCCCTAGAATGCGAAAATGCCGGAAAATGCGAAAATTGTTAGCAAAACAAAAACTCTACAATACATAGAATAATAGAAACACTTGTGGCATTGTTTATAATTGGCTAATAGTAAAATGAGAGTTTGTTGCATGTGAAAAAGAAAACTAAGAGAACAGTGTTATAAAGAGACTGAGAGAAAGAGAATTTTAAAATTACGAGCTTGAACACAATTCTTAAATACGGTTTCGTGTCCTGTATAATGTAATTAGCATATGGTTATTTGTCGCCCTTCAGTTTAATATAATTAATAATTGCGGTCATCATAATTAGGACCAGGCGGCTTTTAATAAATAACCGATCGAGTTTGCAAACATAGTTTTTAGCATTTACACTTACCTATAAAGTCAGGACAAAATTCATATACCCCGGCTTTCGTGTATCGTACTATATAAGCAAAGTTTTCGTTTAATACACTTATATACAGCATATATGGACATTAGGGCGACCGGAAAATTCTGGCCGTACCGTTTACAACCAGCTTCAAAAAGTGTGCGCATATTCATTTAGCGCATTCTCGGCTCTCCCTTTTTCTCACTGAACTAGCGAACGAGCTAGAGAGGATTCATTTTATTTATAGTATTAATTGAGGTACGATCGCTGGCCCATGGCTATTGAACAAGTTCATTTGCTCTACTTCGTTCTGTACAAATTCCGTAAAGGTAGAAATGTTACAGAAGCGTGTAAAAATTTCTTGAAGGTTTTTGTTGCAGGTACAGATTCTGATAGAAGGTGATTCGAAACATTCTTGATAAGCCACGCTGACCATATTTGATCGATGACGATACTGTCAAGATCATGTCAGAGTCAAATACTTTTTTGATAACCTCGAAGATTGCAGAAACGCTTGATTTGGCTCACCTAACCATTGCGGACCACATTCGGAAACTAAACATTTGTTTTATTTTAAAAATGGATAAAACTTTCCGGTATACTTACATGTGCCGCACCACACACACACATGTCTTCAATGGCTTGGCAAAAATTGAGAGATTATGAGTGGAACGGTTTTCATATCCTAATGCACATTGGCCCATCCGATTATCATATGTTTCACTTTTTGCGGAACTGTTTTAATAAAACAACACCAGCTTTAAAATACCTAAACGGCACTGCACTACTCCACTTCATTATAAACAGATTGCACAAAAATAATTAGACTTGGATCAATCCGTTACCGGCCTTACATTCGGTGAATGTGTGAATTTTTGATTTTTTTCTTTTTTCTCTTACATCCAAGTCAATTTGCTTATGTTAAACCAACACCAATAGACTTATTTTGATATAGAAAAAGATATTTACATTTATTACCACAAAATGTACATTTGTATGTATATTTGTTTAATATCTAAAATACAAAGTAGACACATTTCCCTCATAACTTTAGAAAGTAAAAGGAATTAAGAAAGGTAATCTTGTAGTAAACGTTTTTTCATTTTCCATTAGAAAAATGTTCTTTGAATATTATTGTAGAAAAAAAAATATTCACACACACACTAGCAAACTGACATGATAGATATGTATGTATGTAATGTAATCGAAAAGTAGTAAGGTTAAATTTTCTTCATCGTTCATGCGTTAGGATGCGTTAGGAATTGCTCTCACAGGGCCAGACTGTTAATAAAAAATAATAACAACCAGCGTTAAGTGCCTTCTGCCTCATACTAGTCGTCAGATTTCTTAACGCTTTAGTCACACTAACGCCACTGCCATCTACTGTATTGATTTCACGAGGCTTTTTCACACAAGAAATCCAAATTAGGCTATTCGCCTAATTAGGTCAGACATCAGTCTGTATTGCTTTGATTCGATAGCAAATGTAAAGATGATTACACAAATTTATTTTTTTATAGATGAAAAACTTTCATGGCTTTGGCAGGTACCGTACTGTCAAAGTGAGAAAGACTAAGTCCGCCCGATTTAAATGAGAGAGCTGTATTCGGTTTTTGACGACAGAATTATATATATACTTTAAGTAGGCTAAAAACTATTAAATCACTCAAACTTATATACTCTGACGTCTATTGATTTTTGGTAAGCGCAATATTTTTTAGCGTCACCTAATACATTAAACAAGTAACTGTACTTACCTTAGAAACAGAGGCAGACAAGTATTAGTATAATAATTTCAAGCAAAATTTACCTAAAACGAAACGAAGAAAAAGAAAATGCAAATAAAAATTTAAATCAATATAAAGTAAAAGGAGTTTTTCTCTTTGTCTATAGAGGAAAAAGTTCTAAAGGAGAACACATTTCATTGACTTGAGTTACTTAACGAAGAGGGCAAAAGATGCATACGAGTGAAACGAAAGGAATTAAAGAAAGAATTGATATTTATTTATATCAAAGAGATCGAATAACAATAGAGTTTGCATCCATCACTTTCACTAGTTATAGAAGAGTTTATTAATAAATTGATCGATCAAGAATTGATCTGAACTGATCGGAACTGATTCTTTGCTATTTGTTAGTTATAACCTCGAATGTTTGTTTTTCATTTTACTAGATAAATGTCTGTCGTACATGAATTGTTTGCTACCGTTTACCTCCCCCATAAATGCGATGAACAGATACCAAATATATTTGTTTTCATTTTCTGCATCATTTTGCATTGAATTATTGATGAACACACGCTCAAGAAACAAGAAAAATACTCCGTAGCAAAGATGTAACTGACCGTAAATTTGTGTTTAGTAGGAAACACGAATGTTTACTACACAAGTTTATTAATTCATTTCAGTTTTGCCAATATTTTATACACTAAATATATGTGAACAGGGTTACCAACACTCCTAAAATTATTACTAATCTATACAGCATTTTCGATATGAATTTCAACCTAAAATGCTTGCATTTTCCTTCGACTCATATTTTATCCCATTTTTCCTAATTTTTATTATTTCCCTATAGCTTGGTCTTTTCCTCTGAACACTATATGCACTTTATATATCTATTCCGCAGATGAATGATACGAAATGAAAGAAAACTACATGCGCGTAGTAGCGCTAATGGACATGTGTGCATGATATGCATTTCTCCGATCGAAAGAGGGATAATATTCGAATATATAGCAAACAATATCAAAAAGAGAAAAGGAATTCTATTCGAATTAGTACGCAGATGGCGTAAATGTATGTCATTACTTAAAACACTTTCAAATATTCATTTAAGAACCAAACCATGGACTGGATTATTTTATCTATTTATTGCTTCTGGTAGTAAGTAGTAACAAAAGTGTGGATAGTGTGCCTTCAATCTCATCCAATAGATGACGCAACAATGAGGATAAGTTATAAAATTATTAATCAGTTTTTATCTAACTAGCAAGAGTATCGAGTGGTTTCTCTATACTTTTTCACACATCTTATCTAATTTAAGAGCCGATAGCCTGTGTTGCTAGTGCTCAATGTCTTTTTTAGTCTAAGAATTCATTTCATTAGTCTAAAATTAAAATAATATCTAATTTAAAAAGTTATACAAGAAAATAAGTCGACTTTGCCTTTGTCTCCTTTTCCTTTGAGTAGCATAAATAGTGCGAGAGGGTGTTTGTACGCGTTGTAATTGTATTAACGTGACTGTATTGTAACAATAACCGACTAACAAACAACTAAGGTGTTTGTTGGCATTTGATGTCATGAGTAGGTGGTTGCGGTGTAACAGAAAACTTTCCACGTTATTCTAATGTGCTTAACATGTCAACGGCAGAAGTTATATGCGGTTTACCCGTGGTTTAGTTTATTGTGTATATCATGAGCAAATACTTAAAGAGAGGAAAAGAGAGAGGGAAAGCGAGAAAGAAAGAAAGAAAGGAAGAATGCGAGTGAGAGACTGAATGGCTCTCACTCGCATTTAGGGTTCCAGAGAGACTTTTTCTTGTTCTAAATTAAGTTTTAATCTCAAATTCTCAGCAAATGAATAAAATAAAAATTTTGCGCATTGAAAGATCGATTTTGATGGTAATTTTTGTTATTTTTTATTGTAAATAAATTTTCCATCGTTTTTGTTTACGATTGCTCAATATCTGTTCTCTAGATGTGTGTTCGTCAAGAGTGCAATCAATCAAGCGAAACAGGAAATCTTCCCGGCATATATCGTACTCTTGTATTAGATTTACATTAAATTGAATGTGTATTTAATTGTTTGCTACGAAGAAACGATTAATTTCCAAGAGCTTCGCCAACAGAACGCTGGCAAAGAAAATCATACAGACAGCCACTAGTGATGTAAAAGTCAAGTCAAATTAAAACAGAAAAAAAAACATAACAGCAACAATCGATTAATTATTTGAGAACATTTCCGAAAGTTTGCAACAGTAATAAGTAAGAAAATTATATTCGGCCGTGATCGGATCTTTTATACCCATCACCGTGATAGAAAACAAGGGGAAAAATACTAAATTTTCATTCTCGATAATATTGGATGGTTGCGGTTGATTTTTTCTTTTTATTTTTAGAATAAATTTGTATCGTGTATGTGGTGTTGCCAAAAAACGAACAACATTGGTATTCACAACTTTGTTCGAATACTTTTACCAATTTTGAAGTCGATAGCTCCATTTTTGCGACGAGGAGAATGTTTACAACAAGAATTACACAGACTAGCAGGCGAGGGCGTGTTTAAATAGATTCAGAACTTGGTGCTGATCAAAAATATATATAGTTTGTGGGGTCTTTGAGGCTTCCTTGTAGGTGTTGCAAGCATTTTAACAAAATCAATATACTTCTCATGGATATAATAGGTAAAATTATTACGAACGGGCAAAGCCGATCATTAGATACACTTCACTATTTCGCTTAACACAATTCTTCATTTATTTTTGTGATAAAATGCCAAAAGAAGCCCTTATAGTCTTACCAACGCGGTTCAAATTTAATAAAATAAATTTCCTTGTCAAAGAACTTATTATCGTTCATCAACTATTTCAGTTTAAAAGTTATAAAATTCCCGATTTTGTTGCCGTACAAAAACGAATTTTTCATTAGAACCCTTACGTGAAATGGTGTCCACAAAATACATCGACGTAGACAAATTTAGTACAGTGCTGTTATGGACAAATTTTCATCTATGTTTCTTTGTCGCATGAAGGTTTACTGTTTACTGTTCGTAAGGAAGGTTATATGGGCGATGTTTCCAGAAATAGTGCCGTCCAATCCAAATTTTTCATATCCATATACTATACGTGGTGATTTTTAAAATCTGTCGACTAAAACGATGTTTTCCTAATGAAATATATATGGTATGCAAATGTCACGACGCACTCGAATTCAATTCAATTTTTAACGGATTATTTTACATTTCGTCAAACATTTTGCTATCCATCACCGAAGGATGACGGATACATCGTTTTTTCAAAACGTTTCCAGCGCCAAACAGGAAGCTTTATAGACCTGTAAAAGTAAATATATCCTTGATCAGCATCAAGTTGCCAATCGATTTAAGCATGTCCATCTGTGTCATATCTGTTGCAAATACTCGACTGGTTGCAAAACTGCAGCTATCGATTTCAAATTTGGCAAAAGCATTCGAAGTTCTTGCGCGCAAGTTTGTATTGAAAATTGATCAAATTCGCTGAAAGATTACTTCAGTGCACAGAAGCACGTTTCGAAAGCCGCATAAACTATATAAATTCTTGGCCAGTTTCAAATTCGAAATACATATAAGCATGTCCATCTGTCCGCATCCCTGTAGTATCGGCGGTAAACATGTTCCTGTCAGCAAAAGTGAAGACATCACTACTACAAATTTGCAAAAGTATTTGAAAATGACCCTGCAACGCCCACGAGTCTACATGCAACAAAAATTGTGAATAATTTTGTTTTCCGTGTTTTTTCGCTTGTTATTCATAAAATGCAAAACATAAACGATAAAAATTTCCACTTTTATTTTGAAAATAGAAAAACATCAGCCGCGCCCACTCAGTATTATAGAGCATGAAAATGTAGTTTTCTTCCCATTTTTAAGTCTTTTTTTTTTAAGATGACAGTTATGACGGTCGAATGTAATTTTCTTAAGTTTAGAGTGCAAATAATTCCGTTAATAAAAAAAAAAACTTTGTCATAATACTTAAGTCACCGCAAGACTTCTTATTTGGTTACGTATAGAGATTCTGGCAAAAGAATTTTCCTTAAGTATGGGAAATAACCGTAGTTTCTTTGTATGTTTTACTGCTACTTTAATACTATTTATTCAGTTATTACTTGCAGATGCACATAGACAGGAGTTTCATTTGTGTCTCAGTTACTGTATGGCTGTAATTTTATTTCCTTGTTTTTTTTTTTTTTTTTTTTTTTAACGTACGTATATATTTTCTAGATTATTTGTATGCATAGTATGCTGAGTATAAACAGCAGTGCGTGCATACAGTACGTATTAACATACAGAGTATATTATGGTGAAAGCATTTGATGAGTGACAATTCTGACATTAAAACATATTATCAACACCTAGAGGCTGTATGTTTAATTTTACATATTAAGGCAGAAAAGTTTGAAAATGTAAAAAGCATTGTGTGTAAGCGTATGTATGTGTATATGTGCGCGCATTCGTAAATCGTAATTAAATATCGCATTTCGTTAAACATTTCATATACAAAAATTACAAATTACACAACTTGCAAACGCATCCACACCATCATATATATATATATATATATATATACGCAGCAGTACACATGCCCACGTTGCACAAACAATTACATTACATTACATTACATGACATTTATATTTATGTGTAACAAGCGAGTTGCGAGAATTATAAAATATAGCATATTTTTCGATTATTATTATTATTATTACTTTTTTTTTTTTTTTTTTTTGTGAATGTAATTTTTATTTAATTTCCTGATATTTTCAAAGAAAATCGTATTAACGTGACGTTGCTTACGTTCCATCATTTATTCATCTTTGCATATTTCCTTTCTATCCATATGCACATCGTTACCGCATATTGCTCTTAACACGCCATCTCATGTTTCTTTCTTTTCAATCCATCATCATAAATATTAATATCCTAATTAAGTCATTCGATGCGTAACAGTAAGGAATTCATCGTTAGTTTCCCTATCCCTTGATCTCAGTCATAATTAACGGAGCTTCTCTCTTTAAACCTGTACGTTTAAGTAAGTCTACAATTGACGAAACTTGAAATTCATTGCACAGCACATAAAAAAAGGCTTTTAATATGCCGTCGGTATCAGAAAATTCGTTTTGAACTGAATAAATATCGTTTTTTTTTTTTTTGCTTTTTATTGTTTGGCAAAATATGTGGGAAAAGGGAAAAACGAATAACATAAATATGATTATTATCAATGCCATCACGATTACGATGTTCTCTTCAGTTCCTGTATGCCATTACGTCGGAAAGCGGCATTGTTCGAGAGAAGGCAATATGATTCACTTCAGCGAAATGATTTAACGCAAAAAAAAAAAAGAGAAAGAAAAAACGACGACGAAAATGCAAAACCAAAACAATAACCAAAACAAAAATTAAAATCAAACTACAAAAAACTAAAAATGTTTTAATTGTCTTTTTTTAAATCTCATTTAACATAAAATAAAGTTTTTATCGTTGGAACTGTGCACACAGTCAAAATGCATTTCATTACAACTGTCTTGCGTATTTGCGGTTTGTATTTTCCCTAGTAAAGTTTGACTTTTTTCTATAATACGAGTCTTGCATTAACTTATCAACATTTTGTCTCGATGATTTCATACGATTTCTCACAGGTCTATATATATTATTTAATATTTTCATGATTAAGAATTTTGTATTTATAAGATTCCAAAAACACATCTGTACTGTACTGTGCTGCAAGGAAAAGAACAACTTCCGAAATCGGTTAGCCCGCTCGAAGTAATTGGGTGACTTACTTTGACAGCCAACCATATTTCTAGCTGGGTGCGCTTTGAAATTCTGAAAGATAATTTCGCGATCCCTTAGAAAGGAAACTTTTGTGAATTGGAGGAGAAAAAAAGCTTTTGAAAAACAACGACGAAATGCCAAAAACTGTGCAAATTACATTTGCAATCGTATTCTGAGTAAAAGGTTACAAGCTTTCCTTTTGTTTGTAGCTTGCATGGCTTAATGATCTTGTTTCATAACGAAACTGGTCTTCAAGTCCATATCCCTTCGGAATATCAAAATGGATGCCATGTCAAAGAAACTATTATTTTTGTGGCTATTGACCGCCCACAGCGCTACAACATTGGTCAGGGAGAAAGATGAATAGAGTCTAGCCGCAATCTGTGTGTTGTATGCCTGAGCATCTACACTTACAAGTTAATCATAATTTAAACACGGCCTACTATAGTAAGAATTAAACCCGAGCATACAGGCTTGATCGTCACGTTTCTTATAAACTGGCATAGTGCGTTATAAGTGGTCAAAGATTAGTCAATGCTAGCAAGAAGCTTTTGCGATCAAATGATCTCAGTCGCTAACAAACGGTCGTTGCTTTTCATCGAAAAGTTGCTTTCAAAAGGGGAAATATCACTCTAGGCTTTTCAGAAAATCTATTTTTCTTCTATTGGCTTAAAAGATGCTTTAAATTTTCTAGAATAGAGGGAAAAAATTCATTACTTGAAATAGACGTTTTGCGCGAAAGTGCGCGATCTTCTCTAAGAGCTTCTAAAAGATTATAAGTGTTGAAATAAATCCCTGCTAGGAAGTCGCAGCGTTCATATGTATTGTCTGTTGATTTCTAAAAAATTTCTTTAGAAAATGTCCTTCAACAGCATCCGCGAACAGTAATACCGAAACGACCGTTGAATTGATAGGCGAGTGAGAGCGATTTGAAATGTCTCTGCTAACAAATAGAATGTTTGGCTTGACCGTTTTGCTATTAATTAGGAACTCGCCTATAGATCTGTCTTGGACAGATGTGAAAATAGCGAAACATTCTAGCAAAGAGTCTTCAAGGAAAGGGACTCAAGAATAGTATTTAAATGTGGAAAGGCACTTTACTGGACTTGGTATTGCAGGCTAATGATGAAAATGAATAAATAATTAATACTACAATAAAAAAAAGAAACACATCTGCAACGAATCTCAAAACGCATTTATTTCGGAATATGATTTTCCATAAAGGCAGGATCAAAGTCATTCAGATTCTCGCAGCTCATGTAAAGGTCTTTACTATAAAGATCTATCGTGTCGGCATGTTGACCGAATGTCAATAAATAATAATTATAGTCGGTTTCTTTGGGGGGTCTTAAAAAGAAAAACCAGGGCATAGTTTCTTTTCTCATGCATCGGTTCCTGGAACCATTTGTTATTAGTAGCGCTTTCGTTTACCAAGCAACAATGGAATGCCAAATTCTTTTGTGATCTCTTTCCGAGAAAGGAAATCATTCACATATGGAATAGCTTCATCATTCATCATCAATTGCCTAAGTATCCAGATGAGAGACAGATTACTCAATCTTATTGAAAGTTGTGCAGCAAGTGAAGACAGGTTTCGAAGACCTTGATGATTTTCAATGGCTTACGAGCCATTGAAATTATTACGTTTGAGTGAAAAGTTCCGCAAGAATCTATGTATATACATGTATGCTTTAACACATAATTCCAGAAATATATACTAAACGCTTCACAATAAACTCTGTAATAAATGGATTTTTGGGGCGTGCTTCTCTATTGTTTCGTGGTATAGATTATTAAAATGTTAGTGCTCGAGTGACCGTAACACACACAAATGCTGATGTTTTTCTTATTTTTTATTAAGATGTAATTTAAAAATAAAATCATTTCTCGTTTTTTCTTTTGTGTAAAGTGAACCACTAGAATACGTGTTAAAAAGCTGAAACACTGCGCTAACCATATCGTATAATTTAAATGCGATTTTATTTGTAACATTTCCCGGTTGGCACAGAATGTGTGGGCATATAGAGAATACATCGGCACGATGTGCGGTGGTCCGATATTCAAGAAAGAAATGAATCCCAACTACGCAGTAAATCGGCGATGGTTTGCATATGCATTCATGTACGTTCATATATCACATCGTTACGTATATATTTATATGTATATAATAACATACATGTTCGTGTGCTTTAAAGTTAACATGAAATATTTATATTTATCTGACTGAGAGAGTAATAGGAAGAAAGAAGAATGCATAAAAACATAAAAATACTATTGAACAAATTTGCACTCGACACATATATATATATATGTATATATATATATATATAAATATATATATTTTATGTGAGCCTTGTTTCGTAACATGCATGCTGCTGTTTGTGTAACAGCAAAAATATCTAACAACAGAATATTTAAAATAAAAGAACAACGAAACAAAACAAAGATATTTGCTTCATGTACAATACACGACTGGTCAATAAAGTGTCTAAAACATGTTAAAACAAACTATCGTGTATTACAAAGCAAATGTGTTGTGCTGTTGCTGCTGTTGTTGTGTTGTAAAAATCGTTGCTTTTGTTTTTATGCAAAAAACAAAAAAAAGAATTTAATAAAATTCTTAATTTATCTAAATGAAAATATAAAAAAAACAATCTTATTGCACAAAGTTTTTAACAATAGCTAACTTATCAAAGATAATGAAGTTTTTTTACTTTGGATCGAAGGGCAACGGCAAACACATCTAAATTTCAGTTTAGACGGGCAATTGATTATAAATATTTTTGGACAGAATGTTTACATAGCTATGATAAGACTTTGATTTCAAATCCATATCGTATACAGAGTTCGTAGGTCATGCTATGATGATAAGACATTTCATGCGCAAGATAATAACAGACAAGCGGCACCTCTTGGCAGGATATTTTTTGCCATATATATCAAGTCGTCGCATGGGATAAATTACTTTTTCATACGCCAATCGTAATCGCACCATGATCTATCGCACTGGGAATTGAATCTGGAATCAGTCGATAGTCGTGCTTCTTAACTGTTAGTGTATGCGGTGGTCCCCCAAACCGATGATATCTTTGAGCAAAACGTCCAACCTGATGTTTACGTTTTTCTTATGGCGACTAAAAACCTTATAATTTCTCTAAGGCATTTATCTCTTGGAATTGAACAAAATTTCGTGCGAACCCGTTCGTTCTTAGTAAGTGAACAAAAAAGAGATTAGACATAAGCAACTAGATTGGATTAGCGTTGGTGAGACGTGAAAACGAGAAGGAGAGCATATTCTTCAGCTGTGAACGAGTAGACTGGATTTGTTTCAGCGTAATCTAACAGCAACGAAGCAAGCAAATTCATTCGGTGCAAGTGAGTAGATTGGGTTAATTTCAGAGCGACGAAAAAACAGGGAAGACTGCATATTCATTTCTTATACGTGATTGCATTAGACCATTGTTAGAGAGATCTAAAAACGACAGCGAATGTATGTTACTGAGAAGCCTTGTGTTTCATGTGACATTGTCTTTTTTGAAGTTACGGCTAGGGGACTGTAAAAGAATTTAGAAGTTAATCTTTTTTGAAACTTCAAACTTATCGCAACCATGTTTGCTTAGATGGAAAACACTTCTACCTGTTTTTAAGTATCCAACGTCCGGTAACGGATGTGAAAGAATTAAGAGAAAAACTTATTTCTTTGGTTAGCTATTGTTCTCTATAGCTTTCAACAGCATTGCTTATTTAAATCATTAAATAATTTTCTTTTAATAATCGATTGTTGATTTAAATGACTTTCAACTTTTCCATAAAGTTTTTGTATGAACTTTACAAAAGTTGTGTCAAGCTTTATAGCCTATATTGCTGTTAATTTATTTTCTTTTTTTTTTTCTTATTATCATAAAACTGTAAACTCCACTTAAGCATGACCGAGCCGAGCCGAGTTATCATGTTATGTACATTATAGGCTTCATTATAATTATAAACTAATTTCTAGTAATTATTATAGTTCACCTCAAAGATTTGAAAAACTTTTCAAATTAGTAAAATTTGGTAATCAAAATATTTCTCTTTTACAAGATGTGCGGTATGCTAACGAATATTAGTAAGCAAATAGTGTAAGTACGTATCTATATGTGCATATATAGTACTGATGTTTAAATCAAAAGCCTTTCGTCGTTTTTTTTTTCTTTTTTTCATTTTTTGAAAGGAAAACTTTTCTCGTACTTTTAATTAAAACTTGTTCTAAGTCACCTGCGATGATTAACATTGAATTTGGTGAAATCACACGGGGAAATATTTTGTGGTTAGCAATGAAAATTTTAGACCAGCTTTTAAGACCTATATAAGGCCTATACGAAAACTATTCACAGAATATCGTATAATATCGTATAGTTGTTTAAGGGGTGATACGACTGTAGTGACCTAAAAAAAAAAAAGCGTGTTTTTAATAGTTTTCCTTAGCATGAGAGCAAAGAGTTAGCAGAGTAGTAATAGTAGTCAAAAGAGCATAAGCATATGTTTAATTATTGAAAGAAAATATTTTTAAAAAACATTAAAAAATTCGAAAACTTCGGAAATATTCTAGCGAGGCAGCTTTAATTTAAGGGATTCAACCATTTAATACCACATATCCATAGTGATTGCAATATGCAGGCAATTTTAGAAACACTGAGTTTTGTTGGTTTGGCGAGCGTATGAATAAAACAATCAATTTCCCACCAAAAAAAAAAAGCAATCGTTTGTTACTAATCTTACTTGTTACTTGTTTAACTCAACTTATCGAAAACGCCTACTTGCTACTACAGAGAATAATATACTGAAGAAATCATAAAAAATGCCAATGAGGGGAGAAATGAAAACGAGAAAAATTTCTGATGGCATATTTCGAAAAACTATGTTGCAAGAAAAACCTCTTTAAGGAGGTATGAAAAGCCTTATAGATTGTGTCGTACCTATGATAAAATGAATCTCGACGCAAATTAGCCGATTTTCTGTGGAACAAAATTTTAAGAACGTTGAAATCAAACATACACTTATGAGGCGGGACCTGCGTCATGCACCTAATTTCAGAACGTTTCACGTGGTTTAATGTCACAATGAAGCTCGGATCTTATAACTTGCTTGCAAAAGGATACTTAAGCAGAAGGTTTGCGGAAAGCGAATAAATCGAGTTTAGATAAGTGAATCCTAATACTCAAGCGGTGAAAACTAGAAGAAGAATTGAAGCATTGTCACTATAAGAGCCTGTAAATAATTTGTAAATAGGTCTCCTAAGAATTATAAATGATGCCTACATCAATCTACAAATTGACAGTTCAGTGTTGGATAGAAACGTCATATGCACATTTCTTGTCCTTCTTCTGTTATTCAGCAAATCAATAGAATACCGTGCCTTCCCACGTTAAAATATCCTTTTCATTCTCGATGATTTATTGCTCGAAAATGACTCTGTGGCTGCATTGCTGTCGAAGACAGAACCGCGTGTTTCACACTTCGTGTAAAGCGGCAAAAAATTATTGAATTCAATATCCGACGGCAACTTTCAAATCGGTCTTAATGGCATAGCGCAATAAACGGTCGCTTTGATGACGTTGCATTAACATATTTTCCCTTTGGAAATGCTTTTAAATGAGCATAAATACTTTTTAAAGATATTCGTTAGGGCCACAACTAGAGCTATAAAGACCGGAAAACATAAATCAACCAAAAAGACATTAAGTTCCAATTTTCCAGCCAGCATTCATATGGCCATAGCAGTCTGTTTGGGGCGCTTTGAGAAACGGCCTGAAATTTTTTATAGACAAAAACCGGTTTTAGATAATAAATTTTTTGCCTTTATCCTACAATGTTCCAAGCATCGATTAAGGTAAAAATAAAAATTTGTTTTATGAAAAATCGAAAAAAGGAGCTACGCCTCAATTATTTGAACTTTCCGTTACTTGTTTTTATAACATCTCTAATACTACTGCTGTGTCCGAAACGTAAAACCAATTTAATTTTTCCTTTTTTAAATCTGTTCCGGCATCTTTCTATGGATAGCTTCACGCAAACGGCGCAATAACTCCCAAATAATTTTTGAAGAAGACTTTTAACGTCACTTTGATCTTTAAGCAAGTTTGGCGCAGTTCTTTCGGTGTTAGCGCACCTTTCGCACGAAATTCGTTCGAGTGATCGGTTCTATCCGGGTCGTGTGTATACGTTGAACACTCATCTTTCGTAGTAATTTTATAACCGGTTGACAGTCCTTTGCTCAACAAAATTACGCAATGTAAATATATGAAAATAAGTATATGAATATCAATGACGTTTATGATATGAAATTTGACATGGATGTCTGTAACAATGCTAACAATTATTCTGAATATTAATCTAACTTTTTGGTCATGGTCGTTATACTAAAAGTGCGCCGGAGCTGTGTCGCTTAACTGGTGGTTCCTTACTTTTCGATGGTCGGTCGAAATGTTTCAACCGTTCGTTCGTCTCTCACAATAAATATGGCCAATACTTGCCGCTTCTCAAATGGTTGCATCGATCATTATTAAAATAGCACTTTTGCTGATCTCATTATCTCATGAAATTGAATTCAATTGGCTTTTTGACCATTCATAGCTCGCAATAAGGAAGATAATCTATTCTACATGTTTCGCCTTTGAGCAGGTTTTAAAATTGTGGATCTTTTCTTTAGCTGAATCACCAGAATTAGGCCCTCTTACAAATTGATCTATCCATGTTTGCGCAACGACCACTTTGACCACATGCTAACTACAAATTTGCATATGAGGCGATTTGCGGAATTTCGAAAGGCAGTATCCCAACAAATATTAAAGACGAGCTGGACGATTTGTGCAGTGTTTTTGCACCATCATTTAATACGGCGATATGTTCTGTAGCTGCATTGAAACATAGCTGCACCAGCTTGGTTGACGATGAAAGTGCCAGACGATCAAATATTGTAATCACTAATGAAAACATCGCCCAAGTTCCCCAAATGCTGCTGGGCGACCGTCCGTCGGGTTTCGGTTAGAGAGGTAGCAAAGGCTATGAACATGTCTAGACCATGTCTTTGCCTTACATTTAAGTACGATTTAGGAATGAGAAAATTGACCGGACGGATCGTCTGCTTACAGCGAGATAAACAAGCCGAGTTACATGTCGCTATTTGATTTACTACCTCATCAACTAAACACTGCACATTTAAATTCCAGCGTTTGTTATGGATGGATGAATCTCAAAAGAGTGCTCCAGGCGAAAGGTTTCGGATCAAATGATTAGATAATTGTGAAAAGTGGAGCGCATTTTAAAGGTCTTGAGTCTTGAGTCAGTCATTCTACAAAAAAGGTAATTTTAGAGAACCGTTGGCTTACTTCTATCATTCTTGAAGAAGTCTATGTTGATGCATAAAGTCGAAAAAAAAAAAAAATAAATAAATAGAAAGAATGTAAAAAAGTTTATTTTTTTTTACTTAAGTGAAAGTAAAGAAACTACTTGTCAGCCAAGCCTCGTATATATGCATATGTGAAATACTCTACATTGCCATAACAACGTTTCAAATAAATGAATTAAAATGTTTTATTTGAACAAAAGACACAAAAGCAATAGAGCGTAGATTTCTTTGACATTTGTTTTAGTTGTAGTTTTCTTTCTCGTTTGTTTAAAATTCATTCATACAAAGAGTAATCCATGTTATACGATACGGTGTCAACCAACGCAAATATCTGCTCGGGTGCAGTTGAGTTCAATTTTGAGGTCTTATTTAAAACTCTTGAAAAACCAATTTTATGTTGACTGTTCCAGTTTTTTTTGTTTCTTTTTCTTTTTTGTTCCTTTTTGTTTTTAGACTTTATTCTCTCTGCCTCATCCCTTGCGTGGGTTTAAGTTTCGTCGGTGAAGAAGTTAAATAAAACGAATTTCTGTTTTAAAGATAAATATTGCTAAATAACTATTGTAAGATTATTCTCGATTATTCTCCTTATATTTCATATTACGTATGTATTAAAGAGCTATTTGAGTTCTTCTCCTGAAGAGTTCTTTTTATAAAATTTTACTCAGATTTCATATATAATAATGTACAATATAAGTAAATGGTTAAACTTTTCCTTTGCCTTTTCTCTTCTCTTCTTTACCATTCTGTATTTTTATTTTTATTTTTATTTTTTTTTTAAATATGTTATAGAGAGAGAGAGATTATTGAAAATTAACAGAAAACTCCTTATTGTGCCATTAAAGCAATTAATCATTGCTGTGTTCATACACGACTTTTGTAATATATTAATTGATTTGAAAAAAACGCAAAAAAAAAAAAAAACAAGTGGAAAATTGTATTCGCTCTACAGGCGAATCTCATATATTCATCGCCCGAAGCAGGATGGATGTGTACTTCTGTACAGTAGCATAAATGAAAAAAATTTCGACGACAATAATGAATGTGAATTTTATTCCGACCATTTTAGACAATAATTTCAAGAGCAAGCTTTGAAAATCATTTCGGCATCGCGACCGAAAATATCGCCCACAATTACTAAAAAAAGGTTAATACAAATAATACGAAATGTATGTTATGAATAGTTTCTAGTTTCTGTAAACTAGTCCGAGCAGTAACAAAGTATACAAAAAAGAGATAAATAAGCGAACGGATCTTTAACCTGCCTTGCGATCAGACAGCTTATGAGAATCTAGTTAACGAATATTGAAAAATTCTGGTCAAGAACTTGTCTTGTTTTTTAATCGTAGTTGGGTGCTTAAAAAAAAGAAAAAGGCTGTGTACAAAATTAATTTCATAAATCGATACTCGAATTGTTGAAGATTACGAGGATGCTACAAACGGCTTAATAAAATTAGTATATCAGATTTTCCTCTGTGTTATTGCGTTGAAAAATCGAATATCGATAACCTAATGGCCACTTGGCCAGCCTCTATTGCCCTTGGGCTCTTTATGAAATTGTTGTCTAGCAATATCTACAATTAAGAGTGAGAGTTTTATGCTATAGTTTCGTTCTAGTTAACTAAAAATCAAGTCGTTTCTTAACAAGACTCTACAAATTACTTTTCCAATTAAAACCTTTGAAAATCGTGCAGTTGTTAGTAGAGATGCATTGTTTTGCAACTGCAAAGTAGGCAATGAAAATTCGTAGAATTTGCGCTACAAACTAGACAAGAAGAACTTTCTCTAATATGGCTAATATTTGTCCGTCGCCTATGGGGAATAACTTTTAATTCAACTAAAAGGTTCTTAAAGTAGAGAAAAGTTAACACAAAATTTTCAAAAAGCATTTGCTTTATGGAAACTCATTGGCAAACTAATGTAAACATTCCTTCAGGTTACAAATTCAATAACAAACTAAATCTATTTCCCGTCCGCCGTTAGGAAAGGCAGTGCTTATATTCAATAAACCCTCTTACATACCTATAAACATTTAAAAAGTTCCTATAAACTCTTCAGGTAATACTTGAAATGTATGCCTACGAAAAAAAGGAAAAAAAAAAAAAACTCGTTTAATACACTCTCCAGGTGGTAGAAATTAATAATAATAAAAAAAAAAATAAAAATAAAAAATAAATAAAATTCAGAAGACCAGCAAATATGAATTTTCATTTTTTTCCTGCATTTGTACGAGTGAAGCAATCCTTCGTGGCAGTTGCGCCCGATGCTCTTAGAGAAGAGAAAGTAAATAAGTGGGAGAAAAAAAAACTCAATTGCCGTAACAACAGCAAGCTTAGCAAACGACCGGGCAACCTTGATATATTGTTTAATCAATCTAACGTCAATAAATGTTTTTTTTTTTTTTGGTCGATTTTCATATAAACTTTTTTCTTATTGAGTGAAGGAAGCCACGAAAAAAAAATTTATTTTTATATTTTTGTTCAAATAATTGCATAAATAAAACAACAAGCATAAGCCATCGTAAAAGCAGCACTATAAGCAAGAAGAGGAGCAGCTTTAAGAATACTAACAACGGCACAGCAGCACAATGTCTTTATTTGATAATCCGGATCAAATACGTTTATTGCAAAATTTGTTGTATCCGAAAGATGAGAAAGACGACTCAGATAGCGACAATGCAGAAGAGTCTTTAGTATGCAATAAATTAAGTAAGTTTTAAAAGAAAAAGAAAAATATTCTGTAAAAAAACGATTTTTCCGCATATAACAAGAATTCATTCATTTTAGCGCCGGGCACTATTGCAAAACCCGCTAGACAGACAAATGGTTGTGATGCGACAGGCAAGAAAGACAACTTTAAATCTCCTTACTCTCCTGCCAAAGAGGAATCGAAGGACCCGCTACCGAAAACCGTGGAGGAGTGGGAGCAAATTCAAGAGAAAGAAGAGGAATTATTGGATAATCGCAAAATACCTGAATACAATATGTCGTATTGTCAGGCCGTGGGAACAGAAGACGTCTTCCTGCAAATGGGTAATCGCACTAATGCCACAGCCAGTTGTGAAGATTTATTGCTGGAAATCGCTCTGCCGGAAGAAACTGTCACAGTCGACAAAATGAATCTTTTCATTACGGAAACAGATGTCGATTTATCAACGCCTATATATCGCCTTAGGATGCCATTGACCCATAAGGTTAACGTTGACCATTGCAAGGCAAAGTATGATCCTGGTTCACATATATTGCGTTTAACTTTGCGTTTAAAACGCGAATTGGATTTTGTGAATTTTTAAACTTTTTTTCTACACTTGACGTAATTTTTTCATGAATTTTTACGAAAGGAACGAAATTTGAATTTTATTGAAAATATATATTTTTTTTTAATGAATTCTTTTTTCGGTTTGTTTCATTCACTTTTACCGATAACAGTAGTAAAATTAGTAAAAGAATAGACGCGAGTCTGTGTGTTTAGGTTTGAGGTCAGATTCTTTATTTCTAAAAGAGAGTCACAAAAAGCAAACGAAAGCGTTTTGTAAACGTTTAATTTATTTTATGTACATGCTATGCACTGCGACTAAGGTAGAGTTTGGTAATTTTGTGCTCACGTTCATAAGCACAAAAGAATAAATCCACTGGTTCGTTATGCAGCTTGATTTAGAACCACATTCTGCAATTATTTGTCAGTCTGTTGACCATTGGCGTATAAATATATATATATATATACAAACTTATTATTATTTAAGAGGATTAAAGACTTTGACATAAGTGCCCTCTTGGAAATTGCTTTTGCAAGATTGTTCCCGTTTTCTTATTATGCATATTTTGAGCATCATATTTATTTATGATTAAAGCAAGTTATGTTAATTAATTATTTAGCGCCCATCTATACCCTTAGTAGGAGAAAAATCTATTTAGAAAACCATATCTCGCGATTTCGTTTCGCATATGTAACGCAAAGCGTTAATGATAGAAAGAAATTCTTCTTTTCACTCTCCAGCGACGAGGAACAATTCTCCAAAAATGTTATAAAAACAAAATGTAATATTTTTTCTCAGTTATCTCGATCAAAAACTCAGTAGGCAATAGATACCAAGTAATAGATCAAATTCTCCTAACCAGACTGTAGAGTATATAGGCAATCTTTTGTTCAGACTGTAGATAACAGCCGTAGTGTTACTTCACTTAAATCAAAGCTCCTTTACATACACAATTACTTCACTGAAACCAACACATTCGCAGACCTTGAGCTTATAGATCGTTTACATTCATTCATTAGAGATTAAACATTTTTCAAAATATAAAGAAATGTCAAATGTATGTCGGCCTATGACTTCAGCCAACGACGATATCATGATCTCAAGTGTATATCGATGTCCTCTTCGCATATGTTCTTCCAGTGTCAGATAACAGATCATAATTATAAAATCATAAAATGTTTAGGTTTTTCTCTTCTTCTGCTCGTATGATGTTAATGTTAACTCTGTTAGCTATCACAGGTCATAGCATACATATATACATAACATAGTTATAATTTAATTGAAAAGTTATTATAATATTTAAATAACATCGAGAATCTTTGATCCATATTTCGCAATTTTTTTAAAAATTACTTTACTAGTATGACTCGTAACACTTCATTGTATAGTAACTTGCTCTTAATAATTAATAATAACTTTAAATAAATAATAGAAAAGAAAAAAAATACGCTTTTTATTGTTGTGAATTCATTTTCCCTCATTCCTTCGTTCCATCCAATTTTATAGAAAATTAAATAAAATTTTCTTCAACAAATTTCTATTGAACAATTTTACCATATTTTACAATAAATGTCAAATTTCTGTTAAAACGTCAGCTTATACAAATGCAATAGAATGTTAGTTGGTTTAGTACATGAGAATAAATGTTTTGCTTTTAACTTAAACAACTAACAAGCTATAAACACACAAGTTTATACGAATTGGGACGAATCTTAAATACCCAACAACATCCATTTGACTTTATTTGTATATTTTAAGTTAATTTTTTTTTTTTTTTCTTTTTTTTTTGCCCCCCTATAGTAGCGACAAGTAAGGGAACGTTACAAAAATCCCTTGCATATGCATTCATACATGTATTGGAGTGAATTACCAATAGTCACCCACCATTTGTAATGAGTGTATGAAGAACATTTATAAGCGCATTGTAATTATTTTCAAGTTGTTCCTTAAAATTGGACGATGAACATGTGTGTAGAGTTGCAGAGTTGCAACATTCCTTTCGAGAATTTCGCATACGTCACACATACCGATGAATAGATATATGAAAGGTTTTTAATTACGAGTATATATGGGTTTATGTGGGTTCTGCGTAAAGTGTATAGTGTAAAGAGGAATATTTGCCAACATCTTCGTAATAAATCTTATTTCATATTTTTCATTGACAATTGCACTTATTACCTAGTAACGCTGTATGCTTGGTCGCGAACATTTTGCCAGTTCGTTGGGTTTGTCTTTTCGCATTACAAAATTTCATCTAACAATTTACCAACTTTTTCTCAATCAGGCTATGAATGCGTTTGCTATCAAGACAAGTATGAAAAGAAGTGATCAACCGTAGCGGGATTTGTTTGTCATTTCGATCATCGATGGCCTTTCCCATCCCATCTTCTCATTTGAAGTACCATGCAACCGCCTTAACATAGTTACAAATTTACTTGTACGCTGTGCAGTGGCTATAAGGAGAGTGAAGCCACCATAAACTTTGCATAAAGTTTTTACTTCTGTTGGGTTAAGAGATGATTTAAGCTTTCTAGAGCATGGGGAAAAAGAATTCATTACTTGGAAACAATTTATTCCAGAAAATTTCAAGCCTTCTCCCCAAATGCCCGGAAAAGAGCCGCCTATGTCAAATGCAGGTAGACCTGCAGCGAGTTTACAACCCAATGTCTCCCTCTATGTCTACAATGTATACAACGATAGTCAATTGATTAAATGTTATATGCTTAATTTAATATAGATGATCATGGCGTTCAACTCTTCGTTCAAGAATTAGAAATTGGAAAAAGATTAATTGACAGCTGATGGCCATGTGCCGGGAGTATCAACGAGTCGTCCTAAGACCAATTGAACTGTATTGAGTAGCAGTCTTTTTTGCATAAGCTAAGCAACATCGATTTCAAAGAACGATTTGAATCATCTATCGAGAATAAATATTAAAAGTCATTCAGTTGTTGACGTAAAAGGCAGAAAGAAAAAAATATTAACAACCGACTATATTAATATACAAGTCACGAATAATAATCTACTTATTAATTAACGCCGGTAACTGTAATTCGAGCAGAATTAATTTGATTATCAAGTCCACAATGTACTTTAACGGTAAGCATAGAACATTACTGGAGGTATCCTTCTTTTCAGAAACTATATCTCTCTCTCTGGAAAGTGCAACCATCATCGCCGTTCTAGACGAATTTTCAAAAGGGCTCCTTCGAGTATCCATATCAGACGATGGATTAACGTTACATTGATGATCATGTACAACAGGCAGGTAAAAATACAACCGGAAGCGACGCCCGGATCAATAGTAGAATCTATAATAGAGGTACTGTTGAAGCAAGGGAATACACATCTACTTGCTTTGGCGACAATTTCGAATCCTGTTCGAGGCCTGTTTCGAATCGCTTCTGTTCTATTACGTGTCCTTCCATCTTCAAACTATTGGCAAAAAAGCTCTTTTCTGTAAACCCGGTTAATGGCTTTCGTCCGTAATGCGCACACGTGCACTAATGTCTGCGACATAAAATGAGCTGCGCACAGCCTTGCACTTTCGGATGGTGATAACGAAAATTTTAATAAAAAATTGTTCTATAAATCCGTGTTATATTCAAAAAAAATATATTAAGGAAAAAATATTTTTTTTAAACTTTTTTGTTTAGTAAAGGACATTTTTCTCTCTAAATAATTTTATTTAAAAAAATTATATTCAAAAATATCTTTAGTCAATTTTTTCATGAATGACAATAAAAATATTTTGAATAAAATATATTGACTTTCATTTCTTTTAAAGTACAAAAAAAGAAAACTACTTTTTAGATGGCCTAAGAGTTTTCAATGGCTATCATCCAACTTGGTCTCCACATTGACAAACGAGATTAAGTTGGTAAAAGCCAGGTATCGTCAAGACGACAACAGTTAAATGTGAAAACATAGAAACTGCATTTGCTTTTAGGACCAAACTCCAAGGTTTTATTCTACAAAAATCATTCTAAAACAAATATGAGCCGTAAGGAATATGAGGCAATTCTAATGTAGAAATATTGCAGAGATGTCATTGTAGAACTTTAAAATTAACGATAGCACACACTGTAACACTGTGTCTCATGCTCCTTTGGTTTGTGAACAATCACATTTTATATATCGATCTTCATATCCTGAAAGTTGAAGATCAAGTAAAACGCCTTAGCAGTAACTACTTAAAGAGGCTAAACCTGCACCCTGCATATTGGCATATAGGCTGTAAACTTATTAGATGAGAGTTATAAAGCAAGAAGACTGAAAATACACCACACATTAAATATTCTATTACGCTATGTTATTGTTTTTGTTGTTTTAGTTTTTAATTCACTTGTTAATTGTTTAATTATTAATAGATGATTGCAAATGAAAAAAACATTTTGACGGGAAAAAAAGTTTGTCAAAAAATGTAAAACAATATTTAAAAAAATACATACTTGTAGTGACATTTTTAATCTATAGGAGTGGACATGGAAGTAAAGAAAGTGACTTGCTGACACTATATTATACAAATGCTTAGACGTATTATATTTAAATGATACGGCATTCGGGCGCTTGCTTTCATTCTCAACGTGAACAATAATAAATTATGTTTTATTGTATGTGTATGAGTATGTTTGTGTGCAATATATTGACCAAAAATGCACATGTGGTCCATTATTCATCAATTTATGAATTGTTTAAATGTATTTTAATTACATTTTAAATATAAATTTTACAATTACAAAGTAGCACAAAAGTATTTAGTGTGCAGCTGACCTCATGTTGCTGACCGACAATGGTAGAATCGTTAACTTGACTAGGAAATAAACTTGAAAGCAATGAAAGAACCAACGAAAATTCCACATTTGACGAAATGAATTTGCACGAGAACTAAACAATTTTCTAACAAACCAAATGTGCGTGCGTTATGCACCTGGCGATTGTGGAAAAGATTAACAACAATTCCCAGAATAGTTTGCCTAAAAAAAAAAAGAAAAAAAAAGAAATGGAATTAACATAGTCGCAATGTCGCAATGAAGTTAGGTAAGCTCGTAACCTGCTTGTAAAAGGATATATGTAAACAGAATATTAAGTGGACACAAACCGTCAATCCGTTGTAATTATAAGTTCCTGCAAATCATTTGTAAATAGCTCTTCCCAAGCATTTTAAATAAAATCCGAAATGAAAACCTAAAAGGATACTTCTACGTTGCAACACACAAACTATAGAATTACGTTATATTCGAAATTTTCGTATCTCGCATTGACGCAATACTTACGTTTAATGTCTATAGATAAATGTTATATATATACACACACACGTCCGTATAATATTTGATTGCACTAAGATGCGATAATCTATTGTTTATAATATTTGCATTCGCTAGTATGCGATAGTTCATAAAACAGCCCGTTATATAAAATGTTAGTTTTGAAAATTAAACTACGCCGCCTCATAAGTTTTTATAGATTCATGGATCTTTTTACTTACGCCCTTTAATGTTTGCAGACTTTTATCATTACAAAGTCCTCTGTAAAAATGCGACCTCTTCATAACGAAGTGCAATTTTTAGATGTGTGGCGTCTAACGAACATAATTTTGTGAGTTTTAAACAGGTCGACAGTTAGGTGCTACACGTAATAAAATACCAGTTTCTCGGTTACCCTGGTTAATTTGAAGGGACATGCTTTGCCTTACATTTCTTAATTCCTTATTTCTTTTTTTTGCGTATATGGCCAGTTAGTCAGAGGACTCCACCTGTGGTTAGGAAGTGTGGTAGGCAGAGAGGAATTGCAAACAAGGAGTAATTGTTGTTAAGGATATTTAAATTAAAAATGAGATTATTAGGAACGGTTCCAGAGGCGGGAAGTGTGATTCAAGAACAACGTGCCTCGTGCGATATGCATGCGATTCCAGAACGAGTTTGTGGTCCTAGCAAAGGACTGATGAACACGGCCCTTTCATCTCTGTAGAATACTTGCCATGGATCAACCTATATTTAAGCACTACACAGTCCACATTACAGAATAGAATGTAGGCGGAGAAAGCAATCATTTGAAATATTTGATAGCACAACTATTATATATGACGGATAGCGACAGAACTCTCGAAATCTCAAATGAAGAAGTCTTCTAGATTGTATAGTGATGGCAGATATTAACTCAGTTTTGCTTGCTCTTTTTTTCTTCTTACGTATATATAAAAGATTCAGCAATGGTATAAAGCAATCAGCGAACCTTAACATTGTGTGAATGTGTATTGTTGTGCGATTGTTGAAAGAAGAAGAAAATCAAGAGATTGAACTTGTTTTTTTTTTCAAGGAGTAGATAAAAAATGCGACCACCATTGACAGCGATCGCGGCTTTTAAATTTCTATCGTAACTATATAGTGAGCGTTTAGTGGGTAGAGGCATAACATTTGCCGATTGGGCCCGCACTCTTTACGACGTGGCCAAGTCTCTCGTCGTCTTTCCTTACTCTTTTCTGTCCGTTGTCGTGTTGCGTGGCACATCCCCTGGACTGATTGATCATAAAGAAAAGAAAAAGCAGAAATTAACGCTAGGTAAAGCATTCCTCGCATGCAGTATGACGAAATACATTAAATCGTATATGGAATTTCAATATGAAATAACAAACATATAAAATCTACGATATTTATAGCACTCCTGTCGTTTCGAACCAGTACGATATCCGGAACGATACAGGATAGATTCACATTTTTTTTCATACTAACCTAAACGGTATCATTATTCGATACAGTAACATATATGTTGGCCCAAGGGCGATTTCTATTAGAACCGCTTCATATCGGTATTCCAAAGAATTATTACGTCTTATCTAATTTTGGTGAATTGTTATACATTTGAAGACTTGATTGATACCTGAAAATAAATCAGTAGGGCGTGAATTGACTTCCCATTTTGTTTCTTGGAACACATCTGGCGACTTTGAGAATTTTGTCAGCAGTCGAAATGAGAGGCAGTTATGGCACTCAATCTTAAAAACTGGAAGCGTCATTTTATATGGTTTGCTCAATTTTTCAACCTGCTTATGAAGACATTTGTGCACTTTTAAGTTTTCGTAGTCAGTACGAAAAAGTAGAAAGTAATAAAGATTTTTTAAAAATCATCAAGTGATTATATGAATTAAATGCATTAAATCGAAACATTAAACGTCTAATGTATGGCTTAGTCATTCAACTTTCAAAATACTCTGATTCCCGGCACGTGGGTTAAAGTGATTTTCTTCTTCTTCTTTATTGTCTTCTTTTTTTATCTCCACTACAACTTTCTGCCTTTAATAGCTTCGAGTACTTTCTCCATAATAATAATTTCGTTTTTTAACACATTAGTAGTGTAATTAATATTTGATATGAAACTTTGTGTTTTTTTTTTTTTTGCTGCCGGTTTTCTGCTTTTTAACGTTATCTCTGGCCATTGTATTGAAAGAGATCTTTTTATTATTTCTGATAGAGAGAGAGAGAGAGAGAGGCAGAGAGAGATTTTTTCGTAATTAGTGTTATGCTTTAATGGCTAATATTATTGTTAGTGTTAAAGTTGAATGAAGCCTTTAAGTAAATATTATTGAAAAGAATTTATGAAATTTTTCATGAATTGTTGTTGGTGTAAACAATTGTGCAAATAAATTTCATTTAAAACAATCAAACTATTTATTGAAAATTCTTTCAAAATGATCCGCAAGCAAGCACATTCGCAAATAAATCTTTACTTATTTACTTATTCCTCTCTTCGTCTTCGTCTATATGTAACGGAATAAAGATAAACGATTTGCTTAATTTGCAGCATTTAAATGTAATAAATTAAATCAATTGCTTAAGCAATTGGAAAATAAATTGACATGTAAATGTCCGACTATTAAACGATCTACACCGCGCCGTTTACTACAATTCGAAGTTAAGAATTTAAGAAACATTAAAAATTTGAGTCGTAACGTAAATCGACATTATCTACGTTTGTTAATTTAATTTTTTTGTTGTGCGCGTCGAAGGAAACTTATTATACTCCATCTGTTTGCGCCATAAAATGTAAAATGTTAAATCTTGCAGTGCGAGAGCAATTTAAAATATCGACCAATGCAATCCAGATTCACATGTGAACCATGTTGTGTACTAATTTTTCATCATAAAATAGTGAAACCCTTCTCTTATTGACATATAATGGCTTATTTTCTTTAAGAGTGATAATATGGTAAGGAATTTGAACAGCGTCCCGTCTCGTTTAAAGCTTAGTTAGCAAAAATGCGATTTTTCCTTGATTTTGATCGAGAAATATTCAAAATTGCAAATTGTTTTCGATATAATGACCATTTCAAACTATGGCATCCTATAAGAAATTCCTGTAAAAATTCAGTCCGATTCAATCCGTTTCCACTGGCATCCCTTTCAGGGCTAAAGCAAGGGCTTAGTATATCAAAAATACGTGGCAAATGGATAAACCAGTAAATTATGTTGAAATCGATTGACCTGAATGAAGATTTAATACTTGCTACAAGTAGCGAACAAATATGGCAAAGAAAATCAATTTTGAATTTATATAAAGAAAAAAGTTTCTATACATGAATGAATGAAGGTAAGGAAAAATGATTATTTACATATAATACTCGCACTATGCATCAAAGAGCACATAAAGTATAAGAATGCTTATCTAAACCGGGTTAAGTAGTCAATACGCGTATGTCTAATCACTTCTAATAACGTGAGCTGGAAAGCCAAAATTTGCTTTAGATATTCTTCTCAACTTATTATAGAAATTTGCGTCATCAATCGGAAAATGATATTTTTAATATTTTTCCTTGTCAATATTTCGATCTCTAAAATGATTTTGCATTCTTTAGTTAGACCAATTGACTTCTATCGATATTTGACAGGTTACATAAGTTGGACATAATGTCATTATTGACCAATTAATTGACTCGTCAGATATACGGAAATCTGTTAAGTATTTCGAGTTTGAAATTTAATCGATTTTTGCCATTGACTCATGCATGTGTATAAACGTATAGTTCGTTTGCATTAGATAAGATTAAGAAAATTACACTTTATGCCTATTTTAAGGAGAATCTTGAACAGCAGCTTTCGATTAATCGCAAGGATGCTTTTCCAATTCAGGTAAATAATTTCACATATTTTAGTAACGTCATATATCATTTGTATGTGTACAGAGAATATTATGTTTGCGCAGATGTATGTAAGATCTAGAAGGACTTTAAACAGAGCCACCTCTTCTTGTACCAATAGTTCGTCTCTTTATATGCTTATATCTTCAACTAATAGATTGAAATTTTTCAAATATATTCAAGAAATGTTAGATACGGTGATCTGTTTTATTGCGTGGATGAGTCCTATTGAAAATAGATTGATTTGGACCATAATTTTGCTCACGCCTTATCTTAAAATAGCTATTGCACGGAGAAAAATCGTCTTCTTTCAAAACTTCTCTACAAAACCACAGAGTAAACCACATTGAATTTCAGCAATGCAAGCTTCCGTCGCATCCCATTCCAATTGCCTTTACGTGGCGAAAACATATAATTTTTACTCTTTTTCAATGAAAATTCATCATTCATCATAATAAGTTGACATAAAAATTAATTGTACCAATTTGGGACCAAGTACTCCCAATGAAAAGTAAGCCTTTCGAAAATTTTGTACTTTACCATGGAATTAGATGAAGAATGATAGCAAATTTTTAACCAGAAAATTAATTTTCCTCAAATTTCGATTACGTCAATTAACGTTTTGGTGTTTTGGTGGAATATTTAATGCTCGGCCTTGACCAATAATATTTTATTTTCTTTTAATTATTTAATATTTATGGTAAATATCAAAACAATATTCGTAATATGTTGTAAGCTACTGGCGATGATATATTTATTAAGTTTATTTCAGTTTTTGCCTTCTTTTTGAAACAACCTTGAGGGCGGGTCACACCTAATTTCCAACCTATTATAGGCATTTTCTTTTTAAACATGTACACAATCCCAGGAATGCTAACAAAAAACGAATGGACCGAGCGACGGAAAAGCATATAAAACAGTTAAAAATTTCGCATTTCATATGAAACGTTTGCTTCAGAGTGTTGCAAACAAATTCTACTTGTTAAGTAATAATAAGAAAGTAAAGGGATTTTTGTTCACTCTAATAAAATTCAAGCGTGTATACAAAGTTTTTTATATAATAAACGAATTATTTTTATATATGC
>NW_023998415.1:1702295-1781447 GCF_014805625.2 Glossina fuscipes | reverse complement strand
TTTTCATGTATATTGCTAAAGGCCGTCAGCGTAGTGTTTTAATCTTTCCGTTTGCAACACGTAAAGATATATGAGATGAAGATCGCTTTAAATGTAGTAAAACGTGCGGATAACTTCAGTTTTTTTCATAAGATTTTTAATCATTACTCGATTTTGCAATCTCAAAAGATAATTGCATAGTCAATATGAACCTACGAGAAATGTTTTTGTGCGCGCCAAGACTTTTTTAATCTAAACTTTTGCTTTAGAAGTAAACATTGTCGTGTCTTCAGAAATATCGTCTTTGATCAAAAACTGACAAGAATTTTTGAATAGTGTCTACTATAAGCTACGCATTAAGTCGATTTTGTTTGTACTTTAATGGGTATGTGTTTACATTGCGTAACACTTACGAACGCAGTTATAAAAGATAGCATTTCGCAGCCAATTCTGACAATTTGTTTGTATTTGTCAGGCAAGCAATTAAGACGTATTGCCGCGTATTCGCAATGTTTTTGTGGGCAATTATTAAAAAATTCATTTTAAATTTGGTTTGGAAACATAAAAAGTAACTCACTTTTGGAAAGGAATTGTAAGCGCTTCCAGCAGCACCAAAGCACATTGAAAACAATACGATGTCTGAGCTTTATAGCACGTTTCTCACAAACCAACCTAGTGAGCATGTAAAGTGAATGAAGATACGAAAGTGCGCCAAAGGCTTTCAATAACCTTCATCCTACATCGTTTAAGTTAATGCAATTAATCCAATCCCTGCCAGAATAATGAAAATTTGACTTTGTTGCCATGTAGACGCTTATCTTTTTGGGGAATCTTATGTATGTGTATGTGCTGGGAGGGAGGGAGGCGTGGAATAAAACGTGGACTGGTGTAATTCCAGTTTAAGACAACTGAAAAACGTACTTTATATAGATTTTTTTTGCTTTCATTTTAGTAGGAATGATTATATGAGGAGAGGTCCAAAAAAAACCTTGCGAATTTTGATGCGTAATCCTCTAAATTGCATTTTCCGTAAAAGAACTTTTCAAAATAAAACGTTTTATAATGAGGATGATAGAAAGTTTGGCCCGATCCAAACCATTTTTAATAGTGTTCGTCCTGAAGACAAAACATTTAAGTGCAACAAATCTTATCAAAATATTTCAAGACCCGCATCCCGCACCCGTAGATCGCAGATACATGGCGAAACGTTAGGCAGACAGGCACAATGACAGACAGGAAGAAGATTCAAAATATGATCTTGATCCGACTCTTGTGACTCTATTTGAAATTCTTCTGAATGCTAAAAACATCTGCATAAACTGAATCTACGTTCCACAACAAACGATGTCGGGTACAATTAAGGGTAATATAGTGAGTGAGAGTATCTCTCGCACCAGCGAGAGAGAATAAAATTGTCGTGGGGTGCGAAGCAAGTTTGATATAAAATAACTAAAGGCAAAATCTGTCGCTTCAAGATAATTTGCAAAGCACGCAATCGGTATGACAACGGAACTATCCTATTGAAGTAGATATAAAGCATTGTCCAAATTGCAAGGAACATTTGAAGAACACCATCTCCCAACGTTTGATAGATGAATACCTGAACTGAGCTCAGAATGGCAATATGTATCGCACCCGCCAGCAAGAGTTCTCCAAGTGGATAGACAACACTGACCAACTTTAAATAAATAAATATTAGGGATTAAGTGAATACCTTGGAAAAATTGGGAAAATTTGAAGTTCTTTCCATTCAAGGACGATAAAGATGGCAAACATACGTGCACATACATACACATAATTATAGTTTTGTTTAAAAAACGAAATCATTTTTATAATGAATTGAGTTTTGCTAAACAAAACAGAAAAAAGAAAAAAACAATATTTCAAAGCTAGGTGGTCCTAAGTCGAACATAACTTTCTTACATGGTTTTCTCGCTTGTTCACGTCAAATTCTGTTCTCATAAATTTTCTAATATAACTACGCTTGCTTTAGCATAGAAGAGATCTTTCATGTAAATGACAGCTGCACAGTAGAGAGCCTGCGGTGTGATATTAGCGTCTTAGTGGTGGTTTGGCATTAATGCTGTTATATGCCGCCGTCGCTGACACAATGATAGGCTTATGAAAGCTTTTTACTACTTTACATCTATGTCGCGCGTTTCCGTTATAAGTTTTCCTTTTTTTTCTAACGCAGTTTTTAATTTAAAATAAAAAAGAAAAAAAAAAAACAAAAATGAAAAAAAAATTCATTCGCTTCTTTCTTTCAATTGCATCGCGAAGGGGGACAGCAAAAGTTTTGCGTGTGGCAGGCACTCCTACCATTCGCACTAATTCAGTCGTTCATCGCGTTTATGCAGTCTTTCATTCATTCTTTGCAATTTAAAAATTTTCCTTTCAGTCCTTTTCTATTTTTGTTTTCTTCCGCATTTCCTTTCAGTTAACTATAAAAGTGTTAAAAGTGTTAATTGCTTTTTTTTTTTCTCTTTTTCTGTTGACATCATGACAAAGTATAATTTTTTTTGAACTGAAAATGTACAACTTACTCGAAAGGTTTATTTACAGTCTTAAGTTTAATTGCTTCTTACCATCACAGTAAATGGTAAACATGTACACAGAGTAAGTAAGTAAGTAAGTAAGTAAGTAAGTAAGTAAGTAAGTAGGTAGGTAAGTAGGTAGGTAAGATGGGCAAGATAGGCAGCGTGAGCGTCTATTAGTAAAAAAGTTGGTCCTTAACAACTTCTGACAACAGATGCTTAATTCCTTAACTATGATTAATTATTTACCAGCTTGTTACAATAAAAGTTACATTTCCGACAATTTTAGGCTGCCTCCAATATAAATAACTGAAATAAGTTATAAATAAAAGAAGAATGAAAGGATTGTTTTTATATAATATTAACTGAAAGAAGTGACCTTCTGACCAGAGGAAAGCTAGAAGGTATAGTGTCAGAAGGACGTCTACAAATTTCATTATCTCTTATTTTGATTACTTCTCAATAGTTTTGAAAAATAATTTATTTTCAATTTTCTTTACATACTAACTAACACACGCGGGAGAAAGATTTTTGCAATGTTCGGTGCGCACAATTTTGCAGATGAATTGGTCACATGCACTTATTACACACGAATTTGTGTGTGTGCTGAGGTGTGTGTTTGTTTTTTGCATAGGTGGGTGTAAATATTTATGTATGCATAAGCATAGCTTTTATTTAAAATTTCGAAGAGCCTCTCCGCACGTTGCACGTGTGAAATGTTTCCTCTTTTCTTTTTTTTTTTTTTTTTTTTTGTTTTCTTTTCTACTTTGAAATATTTATTACAGCACATATGTAGATAAGTACTTACACATATATGTATATATAAGGATGAGTTAGGTTAGGATGCATACATACATACAAATGCATAAATTTGCGAAACTCTTGTGTCAATTTTTTATACAGACTTTCTAATCTATGACCGGCATTTAAAGCGCATGATCGTCTCAGGCCAAGAAGGGTAGTGAAGAACACTTTCCGTTTTGTTTATTCATTTATACATTTCGATATTCTGAAAACGTAGAAATATAGAAAATTTTCTCTTAACCCTAAATGTGAATACTCTTAAGAAATTGCCCGTGTGAGGCGAAGACTAATTATCATTGAGTTGGCCGTATTGAAAGACTGAATCTTCTGAGCAATATTGTCATTTATTCAAATCTAACGTCAAAGGCACAATATATTTTTTCTAAACGTTTTAGACGGAGAGAAATTGGTGATAGTAACGATTCAATTATCTTCGCCTGCTAAACTGTCTACCGCTTGAATTAGAAAATTACGCTTGTCCGGATTTTCCCTATCATTTTCACTATCTAAACCGCCAAACAGCAACGTAATTCGAGTAATGCAATCAATTTGTAGAAAATACACATTTACTACATGAAAAATTATAAAAAGTATTTCATTCGGTATATTGCCTATCGCATTGCTATGCATTTCTTCCATTTGTCTCACAATTTTTGGATGGTACGCCTTTAAAAATCTGTCATTGTCATCTTCATTCGAATCAAAGTGCGGCTATAACAAGTGCGTGACCAATCGATGCATTTAAGTGGTGATCGAAACGACTCGAGTCTGATGGGTAAACCGCATGGGCAAGCATCTTCTAGTTGAATACATCAATATTCATAGATAGATGGAATGTCAAGAGGTGCCCTGGTCTTACTTTTTGTTATTCTGGTCCTTTTAAAAAACCGAATATTTCAAATCGATTAATGTTAGTAGCGTTTCGTATTAATCGTTTCATCAGATTTTAATCAAGCTCATCCTTCTGGTCCCACCGAGGGCAGAGTGACGTCGTCTTATCGTAGCGATTCGGTCATGCGACAGATGTGGATAGGATTCTCAAAATAAATTCACTTTTGATCCCATGTAACGGTACGATTCAAAAGAGATTTCCTTGTATGCATTAGGAAATTATTCTGTTTCTATGCTATTTTACCAAACTTGTATTGTGGTGAATTGAATATCTTTGCCAGCAAAGAGAACGGTACCCATGATGCGATACATTGACTCCTTGTGCCAACTACGGATAAACTCCACTTTCATATTTATTATGTGAATTGTCCTGTACTTAGCAAGTGGAAACAGAATGAATTACCAGCTGAAAATGCATTTTCTCCCCCAGCCTAGCCAAAATCACTTAAACTTAAACTGTATGTATGTTTTATAGTAATTTTTCTATCTACGTGGGTCGCCGTTTGTATTTTGCGGTTTAAGCAACACTACATATTGTTAAGTGTCATTTGAAGTTTCCACTGGAAACTATAATAAGTTTGAGCATAAACTTTTTCAGAATATTTTTTCATTTGCGCGCGGTTTTTATTGACTTGAAAATTAAGTTGCAGTGCAAAAATTGTATTAACTCCTGAGTCGACGTGAATTATCAAAACAAGATTGCATCGTTCACCTTACGTCAATGAAATCCCATCCTCTACTACCGTGGAACACTGATATAACCAGGTTAACTCTTGTCATCACTCGCTCACTCGCGACGGTAGTCGCGACAATCATGCATAATTACTTATTGCGCCAGAAAATAATGATGTTGTGCAAGAGCTGACATTCTGTCATTAGCTCCATCTTAATATATATATAAAAAATTGAGAGATCACTTAGCCATGTGAAAGCTTTGCTCTCATTGAACCCCACATACTTTGAGGGCACCTCAAAAGTGCGCTCGTATCGATTGATGCAAGCAAATACTTAACAAGACGTGTATGGAATGACATAAGGTGAAGATTCATGGATTTATGCACGCGAGCTGAAAAATAAACAATAATCGATTCTATAGGTGTTTCAAGATAAACCAAACCCAATAAGAGTTGTTCGTGCTCGAAGCATTTTGAAAAACATTGTCCCCTGCTTGTTCGAACGCGTTGGCAATATAACAACAGTGAATTTAGGGGAACAGTGAATTTAGGGGACAACTTTGTCTGAACGATACACAATCACCTGGTTGCGGAAATTCTCTGATCAAATAGAGAAAACAAACAAACGTCGCGGGATCAATCTTCATTTTTGTAACGTGAGCTGTTCTAATAAGCGACTAACTAAATGCTCAAAGACTTAAATTACTCGGACATTTACCGCACAGTCCTGATATGGCACCTAATGATATCTTTTTGTAACCGAACGTCAAGCATAAATTCCCGAAACGGGGAATTTCATCGCCACAACAAGTCGCTAATACTTTCAAAAACCATGTTTTGCAAGTACCTCCAGCGGAAGGAAAAAATGCTTTGACAAATGGTTCGGACATATGCAAAAGCGTATAGATCGCAAAGGGGAATATTTTCAAAAATAATGAAGCAACCTTTAAAGACAAATTCCAATTATCTCCTTATTACGCTGAAAATAAATGAATCCCCTTAAAATCTTTAAAATTGCTCGTAAATATTTAACAATCAACGATATCTGAACCGATTCGTCTGTCCTTGTGACATGCTGATGTATACGCTTTTAGTTTTGAAATTTGATAAGCTGACGTATTTTGACATACCAAGGCCCAAAGCCTATTAAAAATGTAGTCAATCGGATAAATTAAATATTCACTTATGACCTTATAACCCGCAAAAGCTTGCAAGGATTTTACGAAGTTTGAAGTTGACATATCAATGTATGCTATGTTGCGAATGTTTAACACACACGGACAGACAGACGAACAGTTAGACGGACGGAGTGCTAAAAGCAATTGAAAGTTTGATACTGATCAGAGGAATAGATATACAATATATTGTCGTTTAAGGTTTTTGTGTTTTTTTTAAGTCTTGCAAACTTTTCAACAGCACGAATGTAAGTTCAAACTCTTTTGTCATTGTGTTCATTTCTAGACAAGGGTTGGTGGGAAATCGCATTCTAGCGTATTAAATGCATAAGGGGAAATTTCCACGAAACGCGGTCATTTCTTGTATTCCTCGCATATAAAGGCTCCTCAACAAAATAAATCTTTATATGGCAGCAATGTCTCTTATCTCTTAATATTTGATAATGTGATACCAATTGACCAAGAAATTTACTGCGCTATATTTGAGGCAAGTACGCCTATTTCTCGAATCCGCTCCCATATCCGCACGCTTAGCCGAATAGGCAAGAAGTGCGGCTGCAAAATCAATGTGTGCTGGTTCACATCTCAAGTGCGGTAGAGTTCGTTGGTCGTAGCTATAGTAAGAGTGCTCAGTGGATAGACGTGAATAAAAAAACCCCTATTAGACTGCGGCCACTTTTTATCTCTTTCTCTCTTTCTCTCTTTCCTCAATTCACTCTGACAGTCACCGTGTTACACAAATAGCAGACATATCCTGATTGACTGGACATACTAAACATACGTATATACGATACGATATACGAAAATACGATATTTGAAATTTGATTATATTTCTCGTAGACTAGATAGAAATCATTTTGTTTATTGTGCAGGTATTGAAATGTAGATAGAATGAGAGAAGAAAAATTATTCGCTTGCCAGTAGAAGGAAGCACCGTTAGTTACTGTCAAATAAAGGTCAACTGGATGAACAAATTTGAATTTACAATGTATGCAAATTTAATTAGATTTGAGATAGAAGATTTAAATCATTTTCAAAAGGTTTTAATCTTCTCTACTAAGCTTTGTCATAATTCAATGCAATACACAATTTGCATTAATCCCCGGATTAATCATCTGAGTGCACCAAATGTGACCTCCACGTGATTTTACATTAAAAAAATAGCACAAACATGAATTTCATTATTTTTCTCCTCATTTAGTTTGGTATTGCGTCAGTTAGCCATTTGTCAATTGGTTTTTTCTTCTTTTTTGATGTTGTTGTTGTTGTTGTTTGAGTTTGCAATGCAGGCCTATTTATACCGTTTAAGTTGCGCAAACAAAATCTTTACCATTTATCATTAGCTTTTAAAATAGCTTTAAATAACTTCTTTGACTTTGAAAAAGTGTGTTCGGATCCACTTATGGATTACGTACGCTATATCGAAATAATTGACACACGCCACAAGCATCGATTGTAGGATGTAGTTCCATAACACATAGCATTATTTATCTCTATCGAAGTTTTTGGCATGTGCTGGTAAATTACTCGAACTTAAAAAATCTAAGCATTCGCCCGAAAGCTAAATACTTACACAGGACGTGTTTATTGTGCTTAATTAATGAATAACTTATGCATAAAACAAACAACAACAAATAAAGGATTGTAAGTGTGAATTTTTAATGCGAATGTGAATATATGTGAATGCTAATGTGAATGTAAAATTTGTAAATTTGTCGAAATACTAATTTTTTCAACTTCAGTCACGTCCGAAATTGTAACAGAAAAGTTTGCCAGCGAACTGAGAAACATGACGCTACCAAGTTTTCTGGATGAATAAGAGAATGTGTTTTGAATATCATATTTAAGGACAAAAATGAAAAGATAAAAGAAAAGAAAACACAAAAAAGTGTGAAACAAGTAATGCTAAGTAATCCATGAAGTGCAACAAATGTATCTTAACGAAATAATTTTACATATATTTATAATAAAAACTTATCTCTTCTTACTTTTCTACCGCTTGTACATGCTTATTAAGCATTCGAATATGGAAATTTAATTTATTTGATTATAATTTAAAATTTTTACCTGGAAAGTGTTTTCGAAATTCTCACGCATCGAATAATTATTGCCTTTATTGCGTGACATATTCCGTTGATTGTTGTTATACTGACGTAGTCGAGGAATGAATAGATCCTCTTCGCTACTTGAGCTTAACGTATTGAGAGCGGCCTCTGGATCTGCTTGTTCTAAGGCCGCATATCGTACTGACTCTGTGCTATTTGCGCGGAATTTATTGCTAAACTTTTTGAATAAATCTGTCGTTAGATGGACTCTCGCAGTCGCGTTTGTTGCATGAACCGTATTTCGCGACACCTTATTGCCACGTGATCTATGACGACGATGGCGTTTATTGCTGCCAATTGCTCGACTTGTTGATGTCGACGTTTCGAGGTGATGTTGTGCATTTAATATTTCCATCCACGCACTCATAGCTTGCCATCAAGAAAACCCAAAAAAAAAAAAAGAAAAAATCGAAAGTTTACATAAATTTTATCAATCTCTCGGTTATTTTTAGTTCGTTCTGTTTATGATTTTTGTATTTAATTCTATTTAGTTTTTTTAGTTTTGTTTATTTTATTTATTTATTTATTTTTGTGTTTTTTTCGTTTACATTTTCTGTTTTCATAGAATTCTCACTGCAACGCAAATATCGGTTTTTGGCGTTACACGTATGTGTGCGTACATAAAAATGCAGTTATTTTTAAATATTGCTGGCGGACAAAGATGAATATATATATGGAATTCTGAAAATTATAGAAAAATATTCGTAGAAAATTATGAAAAATATTTTTTCGTTATTTTTCTAATAGGAATTGAAAAGGATCTTACCGCACAAACACACAAAAATTTAATTCATTGATTAATGTCTTCTTCAATATATCAATATTGATTTTACTTTTAAAATTTATCCATTTCTCGTTAAGCTTTCATCAATAAAAGCAAGTAAAAACATTATAGTCGGTCAAGGGCGATCACTCAACATCCTAGTACAACTAGTACGTAAGTAAAAATTATAAATTATGTCTAAGTAAAGGCGCAATTTTTCATGGAAGCCCTTGTACGACTGTCGTAGTCCAAATTTGACAAATTTAATTTCATAGATCATAGATCTCGTTACTCTGTTCGGTATAAAGTAATAAAAATCAGACATCTTGTCATATAAACGCTTACTTATCGTGGAGTCCAAAAAATCGATCGACGTGATTCAAATTTGGTTCGGTCAACTTTTATATCAAATAAGTATTGTGGATCAATTTTGATGATAAAATATTAAAAAATAGCCAGGCTTGCTTGGTAGGGATGGCTAGATTGCAGCCAATTCAGTACTTCCGGTCCAACTTTTCATATTTACTTTATAGGCTAAAATACTAATTATTACCGCATTTTGGGGCGAAATATTAAAAATTACATTTTTTTCATATAATAAACACTTCCTGAGAAGTCGTGAGGCGGGAAGTGTTTGCAAAACAAAATGATCCGATCTAATCCATTTTCAATTGTGTTCGTGCTTGAGCGGAAACAATTCAGTTACACAGACAGACATGCTGACAGATGGACAGATAAGGTTAAATCGATTCAGAAAATTATTCTGAAATGGTCGATATACTAAAAAATCAGGCTAACGGTCTTAAGCCCTTCTAAATGTTACCTACATTCGTACAAACTTAGTATACGCTATACAATACTCAAAAAGACTTGAGGCAGTAAACCGCAAGCGTTACGTTAAATTGTAGTTTTTCTTATGGAATTTCATTATTATTACTTAAGGTTACAGTTGCCATTTTTCGCAAAGCAAAATATTCACTGACTTATCCTCTTCTCTTCTTTCCTATCTTTTTGCATATTTGCTATTTTCGCCCGACAAATAACTTTAACAAATGAAGAAAATTGTCAATAAGTTTTCCTTTAAACTATTCCACAATTGTGTCTGCATGACTTTGTGCAATTTTTTTTCTTTAAGTGTTTAGCAATTTCAATAACTATTGTGATGGAATTTCTCCTGTTATTTGCTCAAAAAAAAAAAAAAGAAAAGAAAAGCACAAAAATATTCGAAAAAGGCAGAGAAAATAATTTCATCAATGTGCAAACTTTTTTCTTTCTTTCGCACAATTGCATATAATTCAAGTGTAATTATATAAAAACTGATATTAACGATTGCAGTTCGAGTTGAAGTTGCAGTGAAAGGTAGAAGCATTTTTCTATTGTTGCCTTTCGTAAGGCAAGTGTTAAATTCCTGGCAATTTTATAGAGACATAGCAAAATTACAGAGACAAGCAATTTTTACACGAATCAAGTCGAATCTTTTTATACCCGCTTCATATCTCAACAAAAAACTTTTATCTCTTTATCGAGAGGAGACTGTAAATGAAAAATTTATAAACTGTCATTACAGATATCTTTTGTCGGCCAATATAAACCTTCACTCACCTTCCCACCAGTGGTACTTAATGATTGCACGATTGCAACATAACCTCAAAATTTTCCAATAAATTGTTTCGAGTTATTTATAGCGATCTTAGATAGAAAAAATCATTCCATTATAATTACAAAAGGGAGTACACGTACATACACAGCCATTGGCATAAAAAAAAGCATAAATTTTTAGTATAAATTTTTTATCTTTACGAAAGTTGTCGCAGTAATATTCAATATTTAGTGATGTTGAAAAGCTTCGAAACGCTAATCATCTTTTTATTCAATTTGAACAAAGAAATAGATAAGCACCAAACAATGCCATCTTACTTGCTTCATTTTATCACCCCAGCGCGGCAATAAGTTTGAATAATTGTTTTCGACGATAATCAAATGAAAATTATACAACGCTTCGCCCAAAAAAAATGAAGCCTAGACTGTGCTTGCTAATGGTATGGAGTGATAGATATGGATTCATGTTACATCCATGCTGACGAGTCGACGCAACGATTTCACTCTATTGCTGTCAAATATCGCCCCCTGACGAAATATATGCTATTTACATATGCATATATGTATGTATCTGTGTGTATATTCGTAACATAGACATTTATATGTAAAACGTAGCTTTGTAGCGTATGTGCAATGAATTTCTTTTATAGTTCCCAGATCATTTCTAACAATATTTTCTTTTGTTCATAACCTATTGGTACATATATGACAAAATCTTGGACTTCGCGGCGTCTACGTGATGTCTACTTTTGAGAATACAAACGGCAGCATAGCAGATAGCGTTATATTCTAACCAATATAAATCTGTAGAGAACGACATAGAGTAAGCTGAATCAATATAGTTACAATATTCTAAATATAAACATATTTTATGCTTTTGAATAAGCTTTGTTTACTGACATACCTCAGTAACGAGTATGAAAAATCCGAAATAAAAAATCATAATTCGCACATGAACATAACACTACGTACATTGAATTCCAGGGATTATTATAAGCAATTGTAAAAGAAAATATTTAACCGTATGGAGGGCAATTATGAAAATCACAAGAAAATTTATTTATAGTAGGCTTTTATAATCACCGTAGTGCGTACTTTGGATTTGCTTTAGATGTCTTTTTGTGGTCCACCTGTGCACAGTGGCTTGTGGGCTTACTCAGCCGAAACACGTTCGTTTATGAGTTATCTGCAAGCGGCAAGTTGCGCTACCAATCTTGCAAGAAAATCCAATATCACTTAGAGCGCCTAAGATAAAGCTGGAGTAAAAAAGATGTAAAAGTTTTGTAGTGGGTCGAATCCATTTCTGCGGGCAAGGGGGGCCTATGTGCAATTCTAATTGTTTAATGCCTTTGCATTTGGGGTAAACACAGCTACCGCGATACTCACCGACAGAGTGTACCCAGCTGTCAGTTTTCTGCCAAACCCCCCATCGACTTCCTAACCTCCGTGGTTGTCCTAGTTTGGATTACAACAACTTTTGCTTGTTGGTATTACTCAATGTGTCACGTTCATCCTTGAATTTCTATTCGTCCTGAGTTGCCAGTTGTGACAGCCGCCCAATCACACTAATGCCTCACCGGCCTCTTCAATAAGACGCAGACCTATGTTAAATCTTGAGTCGTCGTGGTCATTGATTGCCTAATAGAGAAGTCTGCAAGCAGATTCTCTCGATCATTGCATTGCAGTTTCCGAACATTGTTTCGAGCGTTGAAATTGTTCTTAAAATATTTGCATTTAAATCGATTTTACGAGTTTGAGTTTTTGTTGAAAATTTACCTTATCAAACCCTCACCTAAGTCCCGTTAAAATTTATAGGAAATGTTGATATTTTATACAGCTCTCTGCGCCTAAACATTGCCTACACATATAATAAATAAATACTGTATATGTATGTATGTAAGTATATCTATATGTATATATATATAGGAAGTAAAATTATATATCATTTTAATACTTGTTGAGGCTGAGTATGAAAAGTTCGGCTTAAACCCTACACTAACACTAATTCGTATGTTTGGCAATAATTTTTTTTTTTTCTATTTTTATAAATAACTCTTTAATAATTAATTTTATTTTTTATGTTTTAGTTATGAAATGAATCCAAATCATATATTGACTTGTCTGAAAAAAACGAAGCTCTTAAGATATCAAAAGTGTTATAGTGGCATCGTTTATTAAATTCATACATTTATTAAGCTTAACACTTATTAGATTTTATATTGTGTTGCTTTACATTTTTTACAGTGTAGTTTCAGCCTATGTTAAAATAAAGGTATGCATACAAATGCATGTTGCGCGGTGCATGTGTATGTGTGCTTACTCTTTGACTTTCAATTTATTAACATTTTAACACATGGCTAAGCCTGCGCAATGAAAAGAAATCAATAACATATTGTGTGTAAATGCATAGTGTCTTGTCATTACGGTAATGATCATTAACGAACATTATGTTTAATAATGTTCTAAAGTTTTTTTTTTTTTTTTTTTTTTTGTAAATATGTATTGCATACAGGTGTCGCTTTGAAAGGAACAGATAGTAAAGATACACGGACAGACAAAAACAAACATAATATTACATTATTCTTGACTTTCAATACAATGTTGGCCAGGTAAATGCAATTAAGGTATAAGCGTAATTCACTTATAAGAAAGACATAAGAGGCATATTTGTATGTCGGTTACCCGATTCGGCTTTATTAAATTTCCTTAATTACAGTTTTTTACTTCATTCAATTGAATATTTATTTATTACAAAATAATATTCAATTGATAATGTAGAGTAACGCTATAGTTTCAATCGTATAACTCATGTCCGTCCCTGATATTATACAACTTTTTATTTAACTTATCTCTCCTCCCTTTCGCTCTTCTCTTATTACGCTCGACATCATTTGTGAAAAAGATATATTATATATGTGCGGATGCATGTCCGTCTGTCAGCCCCTTGTTTGTTTACGTATTTTTCTAATTAATCAAAAAGTTTCGAATTTTTGATATACTTGGATGAATTTCGATACACAATGATTATATTTTGTCCCGATAACGAAACCGATTGTCAATGAATTGAATCGGATCATTCCTACTACAGCTCTCTTTTTATACAAAAATAGTGCTAATATGCAAAAAAAAAAAAAAAAACGACCATTTTAAGCGTTTCTCAATCAAAATCCATGAGAGACAATATTTCGATACACGAAACATAGATGGAAATTTTGAATGGGGATAGAATGAGATTTATTGAATTGCCTTTTATAACCTTTTCTGTGGTAGCAAGATTTAATTTTTACTTATTTATGATAAAAATTGGGATAAAATAGAGGTTTCATATATAAACGTATTGTACGTAGGAGCATTTTGTCGATCGCTCTCTAGATAAGGATTCTGATCGGAAGTACATTTTTAATATGGCAATACGAGGTACAGTTTTTCATAATTTCTGATGAACATTAATTGAAAGCAATCATCTGATATATAAATTTACTTTGTTAAATTTGCCTCACATTGACTTCTTTCTTGAATTCCCGCCTATCAGAAAATTCATTATAAAAAAATTAATTTTTTTATATGATTAAAATTCATAATTTTTCTTAAACATATATACAATTTCAGAGTGTAGTAAATCGAATGGTCTAGGTAGGTATTTAAGAGGGTCGACCTCACCTGGCTATAACATTTTGATTTGTATTTTCTTTATATGTCTGTCTGTCATACTCATTCTTCGTTCAGTGAGTGTTGGTAATTTTTCGTTTGATTACACGTCTTTCACATCCTACATGCAAACAAACGTACATAAAATATATACACAAACACATATGTGTACCTATGAATGGGAAAAGTAAACAAGTGCAAAACTGTTCGTTCACAGAAAGCAGACAAAGTCAAGCTTAAGGTTTGTGCTGACGTTAGACCAAACGTCTTATAAGTAAGGCCAGGTAAACGGTGATTAAAGTGTTGGCTTTGGTCATCATGATGTTGACGACGGTGTAGTGTTTAGTAAAGCGTTAACATTATTGTCAAAATGTTCGCTTAGGCCACATTGCGATTCGACATTTACATTTAGTACTGTTCCAGAGTTTTGCTTGCAAAGACATACTGACTGTTTGGCTGAGCAGTGATTTTAAAGCAGTTTTTTAGTTCAGCATTTAAATAGCATTAAGAATTCATGGAACATATTTGTATGTATAAATACATATATAAATAAACAAAATTTGATAATGAAAAATTTCTAAAAGAGAGAAATTTTTAAATAATCTAAGAAATTTTTTATAAATTTTTAAACACAAACAAATTAAGTAAATAGCAGTTTGGTTAAAACAGCAATTAATTATGATTTTTTCTTCTTTTAACCATTTTTTACAAAATTAACTCAAGTCGGTGTAATTGCAATTAATTAGTTAATTATTTTAAAACGCGTGATAAATTATTGATTTTAAAAATATTTTTATTTTATTTTTTTTTTGCATTTTTTACGTTTCGTGCAAATCGTGTGCGTGCGTGTACGTGCGTTTGCAAAACCAAAAACTACATACCGAGATTCATTAAAATGTTTCCTATACATCAGCTAACGTTTATTTTAATAATTTCCTGCCTTAATGTAAAAGTGGTATATACGCAACACCAGCAACAACAGCAGCTGCAACAATACGAATATGAACGACCATCCACATCACCAACACTACCTATTTTAGAATCTAACAATATTGACAGTAACAGTAGCACTAACAGCAATAGCAGTAAATGCGTCAACAGCAGCAACATCACCGACAGCAGTAATAGTATTAGTAGTAGTATTAGTAGTAGTAGTGGTAGTAGTAGTAGTAGTAGTAGTAGTAGTAATAGAATTAGTAGCAGCAGCAGCAGTGGCGGCATCAGTTTTTCAATTGGAAAATATTATGGTTCTGGACAAAAACCACATAAACAACAAGCACAACAGCAACATGAACAACAAGAACAACAAGAACAACAACACCAACCACTGCATTCATTTAAGAAATTGCCCGATAGCACCACTAAAGGCTTTAGGATGCCGTTACCAATGGCCAAACAACTAACAGCCTCACGTAGACCAAATCCATTTAAAAAATGGTTCGGTGTTTTCAATCGGAACATTGCAGCACCAACATCAACCACACCATCATCAGCGTCATTATCGAATACATCAGCCGTTACACTAAACACAACACTTAATACATGTTCGTGCAGGTAAATATTCTATATATTGAGACTTTTTTTTTTTTTTGTTTGGTTGATTTCTTGCTTTTTGTTTTGATCTGACATACTCTAATGTGCTTGATTTCATAACCGTGCGAATTGCATAAACGTCTAACTGTTGTCATACGTTCGTCATGGAATCATATTAAGAAAAAGACGCCAAAAGAATGCTGAAAAGGGAATTAAACTCGAAAGATATTCTCACAGCCGGTTAAAAAAAGAGTATCATCTTTGACTGCGTTTAACTTTAAAATAAGCGCAATAAGGCAATAATAGGAAACCTTCAATTTAGGCCGACTTTTCAATACCCATCATTAAGCCTATAATTAGAAGAAGAAAATCTTCTAAAATGTACATAACAACTTCTTATTAGTTTCCTCTGCGTGTCTACAGTTTTTTGATTTATTCGCAGAAACTTCTTCGACCTCGAAGACAAAAAGAATATCAATACGTAAGACCAAGAGAAAAGTTATGTTTAAACTGAACCGAGCAAGTGAATATAAGCTAAATAAATGTACTTTTTTCCATATACGCCGACTGTAAAAAAATACGTAATACATAGGTGAACAAGTACTGTAGCAAAAAAATTTCACTTTATTCATCAGCACAATCTCCTTTAAGTTTAACGTTTTTATAGAATCACTTAACAAAAGCCTAAAAGTACGGCTTAGTATCCGCAATGACTTGATCACTTTACTTGAAACCTTTTTCTTAGAGCAAGTCTTCAAAACGTGAAAGAAGTTCCGCCAGTTCAGATCTGGAGGGTGTAGGGCAGCAACGCATAGTTCCATTCCAATAAATTTTACAATGACAGCCATTGACTTGTGATACGACGCATTAGTGGACTTGCTGAAAGTACATTTCCCGTTTCGTGACAATTTCCCCTTCCAATTAAATCAATAGTGCGGTATAGTATTCGTGCTTGCTTTTCCAAAATAGTCGATGAACACGATAGGTAGGACGTAACCTTCTTGGCTGATCGTTGCATTTTCGGTTACCTTACACGGCTTTCGACAGGCGCTTCCCACTCAAACGAGTATTGATACGATTCAGAATTGTGTTGGCAAACCTCTGTTCCGTTAAGTAGTTTGAAAAAGCGATCGAAATAGGTCGCAGGTCAATGTTTTTATTCTAATGTGAGTAAACGCGATACACAATTTGGAAAAAAGCTTTTTCATACCTAAATTGTAATTGGAAAATAGTGAAAACACTGGCTTTTCATTCCTTCTTCACTTGTCGATTGCTTGTCCATAGGACTTTTTTGATATGTTGTCTGCTGTAAATGACTCTTCTTTGGCTTTCGCTGCGCTCAACATCGTCGATATCTTTACGTCTTTGTTTTAAAACCATCCAATTACTAACTAATTGTTGTTTTTGACGGAGAACTCTTCAAGTCAATGCTGAGTTTGAACTATGCTTTTCCATAACAGGGGGCAATACTTCACCGTTCAATAGACGAAATTCAGATTTCTCTATTGTTGTGAAGCAATCAACATTTTTAAGGCGACTACGATTCCTACGCCATTTTGGTAAAGGCGCGTTATTCACGAGACTTATTGACCGATGGGATCCCGGGTCCGTACCATTATCTCAATATTTGACGTGCATATCTAATGCAGAGGGCATGTGAATACAAAAAACAGTCAAAAGGTAATTTTAGATCCGATACATCGAATTTTAACTATCGTCCAAAGAAATTTCGTACATTTATTGCGCACTTTTCATTCTACCCCATATACGTTTTCACTGTTACACTCAATACTTAGATGCATAGAGTTTCAATTCGATATCTGACGTAGTTAGAAATATGGATAAATCTGTAGCACACAGTGAATAAATTTCAAATCTAAAGGTGCGGCAAATTTTCCGCATACTTGTCGAAATGGTTGTATGGCTAAACTTACCAGTTAGCACATGCTACGTAGAATTAATTAAAGCCGTAACTAATTCGAACTAGAACTTCGACTAAGCTGCTTAAGAATGTGAATAGTTTATGATGACTGCGTTACGAAAGTCGAGCTAATAGTATATAATAAATATTTTAAACAAAATACTTAACATCGTCAAATGAATCCACATTAAACACATATTTTTATTAGCGGCCTTTTTGAAAAGTCTGCCTACTTTAGGTTAGATACGTTACAGAAATATATTTTCTAAGCAAATTGAAAGCTTTAGTTTTTTGCCTTTGAAAAAAATTTATAGATCACTCATTACGAATACTTATTTGAAAGCATTAATAACAGGTTATAAGTTTTACATCGGGTTATGTCAGTCCTTATGCAGATAGAGATGGTGGACAGTACCACCTGCTTTCGTGTAAATAATGCAATACATCCCAAATATTTTACTTTGTTCTACAACGATTCAAATGTCGGATCTCTCAGACTTCGAAAGCGGTCAGATTGTTGGGCGTCGAATAGCGGGAACGTTTGTGACGAAAACAGCTGAAATGTTTAACGTTTTATAAGCAGCAGTCTTCACGATAGTGAGAACATACACAAAACATAGTAAAACATCATTTATGAAGAGGAATACAGCTATCGTGGCAAAAGCGACAGGAGAATTCGACACTCGCTTTAGTAATATTGTTTGGACATAAACAGGGCTCCACAAATCTAACAAGGCTGCAATGGTAAAATCCTTTATAACATAAGCCAACGCTAGGCTGGGCAAGAAATGGACGCCGCGATCAAAAAGTCTCCACACTTTATTATTGGAAGGATGCGGTCAACCATGCTTCACATTGTTATCTAAAAACGGTTTCTCCGGCGACGCGGTTCTTTCCCTTAGAGAGTCTTGAAGAGTGTTGTGTTGGCTTGCAGGCTTCCGCACCGCATAGTCAATACAAAGACGGTCCAGTATATAACCTCATGGTTAAGAAGGGGCTAACGATAGTTCAGTGCCATAAGGTGCCTGGCGTATGCTGGGTTGATTACTTCTCCCGGTACAATAAATCCAAGGATGAAAGCAGTTGGATGGCTTCTTACGAAGTATGGATAATGCAAGTGCGAACGTGATGAAGATAATGACACGCATAATGCCCGTAATTCTAAAGCATTTTATAATAAAACTATAGAATCCACGGCGGCTCATTCAATGTCATGTGTACCCGTTTACACGGGCACGGGTGGCGGCATCTGTTACATAGACCTGTCGATTGATGCTTAGCAGGATCCCTGAAGGGAAAACTTGCGTTTATATACACTATGTAAGGAAACTCAGGTCGAGTCTGTTATATACAATCGCAATTTGAACGCAACAGATTCAAGCGGCGTGTGACGACTGACCGCTTGGGTGCGGCCCTTCAGGGAGTGCACGTGGTGGCTGTGATATCCCAAAATGCGGGCGCATTAAATACAGGCCTTAATCTGCCCAGAGAGGAAGATTTGGACGATACTTAAACTTTTATTTTTGGTATTTCACTCTTGGAATAGGCCCTCTCTCCTGCGGGATTGTCTTGCGAGGCTGAAGGAGGTCGAATTCAACTAATTAATCGTTCTAGAGGATCCGTCCGATAGGGTTTCATGCCACGTGCAGACGTTAACTTTTAACATAATCTGCTACTTGAAAACGGTTGGATTTATGTATGGGGAATCTGCCTGTTTATTACCGTCAAGCATGAGGAAGATTCGGTTATGATTTGAACGACTATGGTATTCACGGTGTTAAGCTAGACCTCCTGTTCACATTACTAATCGGATTACTGTGACTGAGCATCACGGTATCTTCAATGATGAACTTCTTAGTATGGTTACCATACTGCCGCCAAACACTGCCGTATTCCAAGATGATAATGCGCCTATATACTTGGCGAAGAAGTCCAGTTTTGGTTTGAGGAGCAACAGACTATCATCAAACAAATTGTCTGGCTAGCCCAATTACCAGAACCCAACAAGAACGAATGGCTATGAGGAACTTTAGAGCAGAGTGACGCAATTGGCGGATGTTCAGGAACAAGAATGGGGCAACATTCGACGAATCTTTTCCGCGGAGAAGTGCACCTGTTCGACAACCACTCGGCGGCCAATTATTTCGATAATAAATGAATATTGGGTTTATATCAGGTGGGTACATGCCCTGCAAATGTGTAGCTGACTAAATAGTGCAATACCTTCAATAAAAGTATTTTTTGTTTCTTTTTTAGTTGAATATCACAATTCACAGTTGTAAAAACTATATATATAGAATAATAAAATTATGCTCTCTGATACGGATCACCTCAAATCTCCATATAGAGAATGGAAAGTATTTTGCTTAATGCGGTTGCTTCCATTGGTCCGATCGCAGCTAGTCTAGTAAGAGTATTCGTAGATGGTATATGGGAGATGAAGGCTTCTCAGTTTTTGCAATTTAAGGCGTTCCAGCAATAGACGATAAACAGGCACACAATCCTACGAAGAGACAATCAGACTTATATCCAACTATAATCTTAAGCCGATTGGGAATGTATCTACTTTATGGAGTGTATAGTGCTTAGTTTTTAAATGTTTCAACTGATCTCTTGGTGATGGGCACTTACACAAGGATATAACTTTAAGAGGACTAAGAGTTTTATCTTATATTATTAACCAGCAGGATTCTAACTAGAGCATAACCGATATTAGCTTGTTCGCTGCTAAAATCTGCATTAGTTAATCTTCCTTGTCATCATAATACTGATTCTTAGTCCCGCACCCAAAACACCGTATGAGTCAACTATTGGAACATAGTTTTCTTATTATATTTAAAATACGTAATTTTGGGTAACTTACAATTCTGCATCAAATTGCTCGGTCGTCCGAACGTTCATTTTCGAAATTAGGATAATAACAATTTTGTTTTTTTTTTGTCGGTCAGTCAAGCTTGAAAATGGATGCAATACGTTCGTAAGCATTATCATAATTGCTAAGAATAGGAAGAAAACTTTAAAAACTACTGCTCGTAACGGACATCGACTTTGAATTTTGATCAAACTTTTAAGAGGACCCCTAACCAATTCAATACAGAAATTGTTCCAGTAGATCTATTGAGACGGCAACAATTAATAAATTCGTTTATGTTGATTGTGTTTAGTTATCCACTCGCTTGGCAGCCGTAGTCGATATCTAAAAGAGTGAGCATACATTTTTTTGCTGGTGTTTTCTTCTTGTAGCATTCCAACAATGTCCAGAATATCGAAAACATGATGAATTCACTTTTATACGTACTCGAATGTAAAAATGTGTTTACTTGTAGTTAATTAATTTTAGGTCCAATGACACATTTTTTTTTTGTTTGTTTTTTTTGTTTTTTTTTTATAAAACTGTCCTCATTATTAATATGCTACGCATGATTCACGTACACAAGAAGTTACAAAAAAAAAGAAAAGAAACATTTTTTCGAAAGGGATTAACATCAACTTGAGAAGTTATTCGTATTTTATTGCATGTTTTACTAAATAACGGACGTGCACTCTGTCAATATTCAGGTCGTGTGTATTTTAATTTTATTTTTTTCTTTTTTTTTTTTGTGTTTTTTGTTGATAGCTTGCTTTCGAAATTATCACCAAATAATCCCAACAGCATCTCTTATGAGCTACAACAAATTTTGAAAAAATTAAGAAAAAAAAAATTTATTTTTTTTTCTTATTTATTTATTTTCTTTGTTTGCAGAATTTTAAATTCGCGCAATTTTTTTCTTTTAATGCAAAACGAGTTTCTTGAGAGTAAGCTGTGTAACTGTAAAATTAATTTAATGCAATCAAGCGAAGAATCTCTTTGATTGGTTTGCGGTTATATCATTTTACATGTATGCTATGATGTTGTCAGAGTTGAAAGGTTAAATAAACCTTTTGATATCCATTACAGAGGATATATTAGACTTGGGGAGCGCGTGGACGGCTGGTTTTTTGTTTGCTTACTTGTCCGTTACTCTCTTTCAAAGAACTCTTCCAATTTGAAAACTTTGCATAGAAAGATTAACCAAGTTGAAGTAAAATCGATCCTTCGATCAGTCCAAAATCAGCAGCATTACAACCGTTCCTCGTATAGCGATACGATTAATTCGTATCGCGGTGCATCGAAACTTTTTCATTTATTTATTTAAACTGACTTACAATATTGAATAATATGTGCATCGGTCTTAAGGCGTAAACTTTTTCAGAACTAAAATATCGTTTTAAATACACATATAAACGCTTAAAAAAAGAAGATTTGAAAGGCAACATTCAATATGACAAAATTAAATTTCATCAAAGATTAGAGTTAATCTTTCTTCTTTTTTTTTTTGTCAAACTTGATTGCAACTCCTCCTCTTATTACGAATGGGATAAAAATCAAGCGGAACACATATTCGACTTTTTAAAATCGTATTATATGAAAACCGTATTACAATATGGTGCAAAGTGTGCACGTTCGATACATACCGTGTTATACGAGTTACCTTTGCATGCAATTTCTAGGTTATACAATCGTTCCCTCACCCAAAAGTGCTCCCAACTTTTATTAAAAAGTGTGATTTAAATTATATATAATAGAAGATGTAAACGATACCATATATGACAAATATGCAAGGTGATTGGGACTTAAATCTATTACGCATCAACGCGCAAACAGTATATAATATGAATGATTGCGTATACGATCAATATATCGGCTGGCGGTACCTTTGTTGTACTTTTTCATACATCATATGCAAACTAATGCTGGGTAATCTAAGATTCGAGATAAACCGCAGTATATTTTTTACATGTTGCTTTTATAACTTATTGAATTTCTTGAAGTGTACAGTCCCGCCTATACAATCCGCAAATATTTAAAAAGAAAAATGAACATATGTTTGTACAATTAAACGTAATGTATGCTTGTTTATACATATTACTGCGCTTCTAATCCCTGCTGCTAGCATCTTGAGATGCTAAGAACTGTTTCAATCCAGCTCAACTTGCCCTTCATATTCACAATTTACATATCAAAAGTGAAGATTGGACCTAACCGGCCTAGAAGAAGGAAAATCGTTCTATCGAAAAGAAAGCTATTTTATTTGAAAACAAGTAAAAATGCTGCAGTTGGACAAAGCCCAACATAAAATACCCTAAACTATATCGCTTAATACAGTTATTCATATAACAGTTGTTCAAAATGAGATGTGTATGTGGTCGAAAAAGTGGTCCGATCCGAACCATTTTCAATAAAACTCGTCCTTGGGACAAACCATTTCGTTAAACCAAATTTTGTTCAAAATATCTCCAAAATGTCAACCTGTAGATTGAACACAAGAAAACAAAGTATACGGACGGACAGATAAGCTTGAATCGATTCGGGAAGTGTTTCTGAATTCGTCGTTATAATAAAAAGTGAATGATGCACACACATTTCTGAGCGACTTTATGCATATACGATTGTTGGCTCCAGCTGCGCCAAGGGGTACAGCATCACGAATCGGTTAGCTTCAGTACAACGCATTTTATCAAATGTGTGAATTTCGTAACAATACTCGACCTTACATCGAATTTTCTTGATGATTTTTAAAATGTTGACAAAATTATCAACAAACACTTTATATTTAAGGCACGTAATAACACCCCTATCCACAAGGAATTATACAGAATAGACTCCGTTGACATTTTTATTTTTCCATTTCTTTGACGTATGTTCGATGTAAGTGCTACTATAAACAGATAAAAATTGAATTAGTAAGTCCATCCATGTAATGTGAGGATATGATATACGCTTCGAAATCTTATAAAGCACACGTATGCTTGATCGACGTGAATTTCTGTGAAGATCTTAGTGTATGTAATCTAGAGAATGTCTTTCAATGCAAATTAAATGTCATAGTTAAAAGTTTAACTTAAGCTTGAATGTAGTTTTAATGTAATCAATTAAAAAGTTCATGAGAGGTGTACTGATGAGCAGAAGTCGAGCAATTCTTAGTTACTTATCTGCAACTAGTGTTATGCAATAAATTGATGCCGCATTCAAAGCGATTCATTATTCTCTATGATACTCTCTGACATTCACGGTTCATGTTAAAGTAAATATCATTCGGTCTCTTACGTATTTACTTACAGTAAATGAAATGCTGGATAGCAATCGAGTTTACAAGCACTGCTAACGAATTTAAGTTATTTATTTCAAGTATTCAATGTTGCTTAATTAATTCTTATAGACAAACGTTTCAATAGGTGAACGCAAACGAATCGACTTGGAATTTAATGGTATGCAAGAGCATAAATCGTTCATAAAGAGTTCTAAAGAACATTGTCTCTCTTTCTCACTACGTACAGCAACTAGATTCGAAAGTGAATGTGTAGCAACAGTGGACGGAAGTTACGCTACGCTGCAGCATATTTGAGACGTTTGGGCGATTGCCAAAATCTTTGCGTAGATTTTCTTAAATGATCCGTTTGTTTAAAGACATTTTTAATTAAATGAAATTCGAAATAATTTCTTGCTGTTGATTGTGTCGTCGTCGTTTTATGGTCTCATTTTTATACCTTTTTTTCCTTTTTGTTTTATTTAGATGTGGCGAACGCAACGATGAGTCACGTATCGTTGGTGGCTCGACTACCGGCGTCAGTGAATATCCATGGATGGCCCGTCTTAGCTACTTTAATCGGTTTTATTGCGGCGGCACCTTAATAAACGATCGTTATGTATTGACAGCTGCTCATTGCGTAAAAGGTTTCATGTGGTTCATGATTAAAGTTACTTTCGGCGAACATGATCGTTGCAATGACCGAGAACGTCCTGAAACGCGTTTCGTTTTAAGAGCTTTCACGCAGAAATTCAGTTTTGCAAATTTTGATAACGATATTGCGTTATTGCGTCTCAATGATCGCGTGCCTATTACTAGCTTCATACGACCGATTTGCTTGCCCCGTTACGATCAACGTCATGACCTTTTTGTAGGCACTAAAGGCATAGCAAGCGGTTGGGGAACTTTGAAGGAAGACGGTAAACCGTCGTGTTTGTTGCAAGAGGTTACCGTGCCCGTTTTGGATAATGAAATCTGCGTTGCCCAAACGAATTATACGCAAAAAATGATTACCAAAAATATGATGTGCGCCGGTTATCCGGGTAAAGGTGAGCGTGACAGTTGTCAAGGGGATTCGGGTGGTCCATTGGTACGTATGCGACCCGACGATAAACGCTACGAACAAATTGGTATCGTTTCGTGGGGCAATGGTTGTGCTCGTCCCAATTACCCCGGGGTTTATACGAGAGTTACCAAATACTTAGATTGGATTATTGAGAATTCTAAAGACGGTTGCTTCTGCGAGGAGGGAATGTACTAAACAAAATGAAACCGTAAGGGGAATTAATGAAAACGACACAATACAGAGTATTTTAGTTTTAATTTTTATTTAACAAAAAAGACAAAAAATGTTATTCTATAGCAAATATATTAAATTAAGAAAATATTTGTGTTCTTCATAACTATTGAAGACTAAAACCTTTTGGAAAGGGTGAGGTGAAAACAAAATAAACAATTTGTTTGCCTAAGTTATTCTATTCTATTTATTTTATTTATTCATTTATGGCATTTTAATTTTTCTTTGTGAACATTAAGTTTTTAAGTATCTAAGGCCGAGTAGGCAAGGCATCTCGACTGACAGCTCAATGATCGTGGGTTCAAATCTCAAGTGCGATAGAGCCGATATCCTTACGTGCTAGAGCTTTAAGACTTTATTATTGGAATTCATTTCTCTGGCTAAATTAATTATGATAATAGTAGCAATAATAAGTATTTCAGAGTTGCAATGTACAAGTGAGGTGAGCAGATTAAGGAAAGTGTCCGGCCTTTCTCTCTCTCTCTCTCTCTCTGTTTTTATCTCTATCCCTTCTTCTTTTTTTCTCTCTCTTTCTCCTTTCGCCCGTCAGTGTACATATTTTTACCTTGTATCCTAACATATCTATAACTCGGCTACCTAAAATACGGTTAATTTGTACCATGGGGTATCGAAATTGTGTTAAACGAAACTTTCACATTTTGTTATTTAAACTAAACTATCATATACAATAACATAATTTTGCACAGTGTTAGTAACCATGTCTACCTGCATGTCCGTCTGATGAAATCAAGATTATGTTTTTAAAAGTTTATCAAAAAGACCTGCCGTCGCTCTAAATTGTTCTTTCTAAATTTCAACAAATAGACCTCAGAAATCGGTACGCCAGATCGTCTTAATCTATCTATGTGTTATGGGGTCAACAGGTCGCAATGTTTCGCAATATCTTGATGAAATTGTCTCAAAAAGGAATACTGTTGCATTGCATGCCATCGCATGAATTGAATCGGACTATTTTTGCTTTGGCATTCTTTATAGACCGCCTTATTTCGGAAAAATTATCACGTGAAACTTATTACGATAGTCTATAATTCTCGATAATCAATAGTCGATAAAGAGCGAAGAAAATATCATACTACTTTGGAACTACCCCCCTCCCCCCTCTAAACCCTTATTCTTCTCGCGAAAAATAAGTCTCTATTATAAGGAAATAAAAAATAAGGGTAAAGTTTGGGTATTTTGTGCTAACAATCGGCTTGGGAATGTAGACCACGTAGGCTTTTATGTGGCCTGTTTCTAAGCTTCTGAGAAGTAAGCTTTAATTTTTTGCATAAAATAATAGCTAAAAAAAGGGGTAATTAGCATTAAAACAATATGACCTTCGAGCTATTTTCATATTTATATAAAAATAATCATCCTATATAATGTTATAGACCTTTCAGATAAAGAAAATCAAATATCATTTCGCTCTTTTCCAATTAAAGATACAACAAACACAATTTAGAAATTTATATTCGACTGTGACCGAATCGTTTGCACCCACAAACTTTATCTTAAAAGAAAAAAAAAAAAGAACAAAAGAAAATGAAATTGAAAATGAAACTTCGATACTTTATAATATTGGCTGAACATAGCCGATTTTCTCTCTTTTTCTAAGGGTAGTAGTGTAAGATCACTTATAGAATATACGCAGAAGTTTTTATTGTCAAACCTATTGCGATTTATGACTAATGAGCAAAACAAGAACAGCGACGTATCAAAAAAATATTAGGACAAATTTCCAAATGTTTGTCTCTGCCAAATTTGAAGCTGACATTTTAATTTTTCCAACCAAGAGAATGCTTATTACACACATGCGGATAGACGGACGAGCATATCTAAATCGATTCGGAAATTATGTTAAGCACGAATGTACTATACGACTCTACTGTCTCTTTCTGGATGTTATAAGCTATTAGACAACATGATGATAAGTCGAACTTGTTGGCAGTAGATATGTAATAAGAGAAATGGTCGGTATCAAAAGGCATAGTATCAGTCAAACATGCCATCGAATATATATCATCTTCATCCCAGTTTTTTCTTTCTTTTTTTTTTTTGCTCTTTTTTTTTTATCAAAAAAAGCACAAACTTGAGGTTCGATATGTATGTATGTATGGAATAGGAGGAAAACTAGTCTTGAAGAAATGTAACGAAAGCTCTAAATTACATAACAACTATAAACGAAAAGAAAAGGAAAGTGGTACGGAATGTAAGTGAAAGAGGGAGACAAATAAATGCAAAGAAACAGCTGAACAAATAGTAGTAAAATATATGTATATACGAGTACGTATATGATTATCGCTGAAAAGCTTTCCTATATCGAGAAACGAAAAGTTAAACAAAAACAATACATTTGGGCTCATTACAGCAAAAAAAAACGATCAAGTTTTTTCATATGTGAAAGGCTTTACTCAGTTTAAGATAAATAAAACTTTCTTGTTTATTAGGCATCTCGCAGAAGTATGTTGAATTTACAACGCACAAAAGCACACGTACGAGATTTAATACCGCAGGTAAAGACACGTTTAGAAAGGATACTGAGAGTAGAATGGAGAAAGTCCTTCGGGGAAATCAGGAAAAGGGTACTAGAGAATAGAGCGGATAAAAAAAAATTAATTCAAAGAACTTATCAGTGCGGTTGAATCACCAGGATGGCGTTAATCGATTGACATCCACATCTAAACGCCAAAGAACGAGATGTAAGCCGTAAACTCGTAACGCAATGCAATTGCATCGTCAGCTCTTAACGAGTTAAATATACCAAACCAATAAAACTTTCCTTAAGGTTATGTGTGTATGTAAGATAAGGTACAATGCTAAGAAACACACACTCTGAACCAGAACAACCAGAGACGTAAGCATATAAGCAAGAAGAAAGAGAAGATGCGGTTGCAAATAAGGCATCATCGAAACAAATCCTCGACTTCTATCGGATCTATAGATTTAATAGTTACTGCAAAACATATTGAAGTTGTCCGGTTTTACTCACGTTTTTGGGAAAACGCTATTGGATTAAGTGCGTCACTCTCGAACATTTCCTTAGAAAATTACAGAAGAAGCTGTTAGTTGTTTGAAGAGTCAGCAAATGTAACCGGATTCTTATTAATTCTGGTTCTGGTCTTGACAACACATGCAGTGATCTTCAGTAAGACACCGGACAGCCGGCCCGATTTATTTAATAATGATTCAAAATGAATAGATGAGGGGAGTAATTTTGAAAGAAGAAATGTCTGTCTGTTGAAGACGCATGGACTTGACGATGCCGATACTGGTAACTGGATCAACAACCGGATATTTAGAAGCTACAAAATTCTTAATATCATCGCGTGCTATCACGTATGAACGATAAAAGATGATATAAGGATCAAGTTTCGAGACTCCACCGCAAGTATTTTGTTAATTCATACATATGACAGCTAAGCGCACAGTCTTTGTCGATGCACAGCGGGTTGAAATTTCATTCGCTTTACCGATAAAATAAAGACGACTTGATGCATCTATTTGCTGGAGAAGTTTAAATTATAAGGGACTGAGAAGCGTTAAGAACTGACTTAGGAAGGGACTTGGATGAAGACTGAATCATAATGAACGCAAGTTGAAGAAGATGTTTAGAGGACCTAGTGCCGGTAGTATGAAAAAAAATAAATACAGAAGAAAAAGATTTTATTATTGGTTTCGTGGAGGATAGATCAAGTGAGCTTAGCGAAGGCTGAGAGAGAGAGAGAGAGAGAGAAGACTTTAGTTGTAGAAATGGATGGTAACGAGCTTGCAGGCGGGGGACCATCATAAGTTACGTCACGACAGGAAACGGATCGGGGAGTCCTCTCTGTTACCTCATCGATTTTAAGATAGACCTATATATAATAAGACCTATTTTGAATAGGTTTTAATGCATCCTACACCTAAGTTTAGGCGGATGTGTGCAATATCCAAAAGGACTTGAGATAGACTCACGTAATATTACACCGATTGATTCACAATCACTTTTTGAATCGATCTGAGCTTGCCTGTCCGTCTGTCCTTTTTCTTCATTTCTTGTATTCAACCCATGGATGGCAATTTTTGGGTTCTCCTCAATGAAATTTGATACGCCGAGATGTTTTGGTCCGAGGAAGAGCGCTACTGAAAACGGTTCAGATGGTGTCACTTTTTTGACCACTGGCCACTAAGCCTTATTTTGCAAAGTGCTTGTATGAGTAACGGTAGTGTTGAGTGTTAAACGAAGCGGTGTGAAGTATTTTATAGTGGTCCGCGGTCCACTATAGTGTTTTTATTAGTTTTTAATATTAATTAATCTTATTTTGACGAATAATTGCACGCCTAAACAATATTCTTTATTAACAATTTGATCTGATGGAAGGAATATTGTGGTATGGCAGCATATTATGGTATTCGTTGAAGGCTTACTCTCATTGCTTTTTGATCACCTTTCGCGTTGCGCAACAGATTAGGTTTAATATCGAATAATGAGAAAATCATCAATAATTACTTCGTTTAGAGGATGCTAAGGTGAAAAAATGTGAAAGTGTAAAGAAAAGCAAAACTAATACGGATTTTTTAATTGTTTATTTCAGTCGTTCAGTCGTTTACCTTGGTTCAATGACCTTCGTAACACATCATTAACGCGACATTTTAGTTCTCATTATAAGTCATTAAATTTTTTTTGTACTGTTTTAGTTAATATATAGAAAACTTATGGACGAAATATATTTGTGTGTATGTCGACTTATAATACTGTGATCGACAAGTACGACCAATATTCAAGCCATATTGCGCGGGCATGTCGTCACACATTAGAAATATGGTTTTTCTAAATTGATGGCACTGTGACAGACATCTGTGGAAAAGTGAAAAGATTTAAAACGCAACAAATTGAATTGATCTTACTTTTTGAACGCACTAGCATATAAAACATTTGCCTTTAAATCTCAATTTACTTCATTTTGTTATCTGCGATAAGATTCATATGAGACGATGTGGCACGAAATACGAATATTTCATGCTTTCTGATATAATCTTAATGAATTGAAGTTCTATTAAATGCCGAAAAAAAATTCCTTATCTCTCTACTCGTTATATATATGTATATAGCTCTCTTATGACGAGTTCTATTAATTAATAAATGGCGATCAATACTGTTGAGTTATAGATTTTGACACAAAAAGAAAAAAATAAAATAAAATAAAAAACAAAACAGCCTCCGCTCAATTCTGGTATAGCTTTACAAAAACTTACAGAGCAGAAAAGCTTGTTAAGATCTAGAGACGATAAGACGCTAGCTCTCTATAAAATGTAAACAATAACAACAATATTCAACATCTGAGAGATGAATATTATTTTTACTAAAAAAAAGTTTCTAGTAAGATGAGAAAACTAAAGTTAACAATAATGTTAATAAAAAAAAAAAAAAAATTACTTTTCTGTGACCGTTTTTGCATAAATCTTTTTTTCCGGTTTAATTGTATTCCATTTTTTTGAGATTTTTCTCATAACAGAAAAATATTTTAGATCTACTAATAAGTTATCTATATATACAAGGTATAGCAATGTGAGCAATCCGTAGGTAACCTTCAGTTTTTAGAGCATTATAAACTCTATATATAGAAGGTATTTATTAAGTTTTGTTTTGTGAGGTTACGTCCTTCAGCAAGCTCTAATTTCTGGTGATATTTCTCGTCTATCTATTGTCATATCTTTTCTTCTTACATATTCTACATCGATTGTGATGCTGTGTGTAACAACAACCAATCGATTCATAAGAATTTTGAGAATCATTTTCTAAATTGATTAATAGGCTTGTCTGTCTGTCTGTCTGTCTGTCTATACGTTTGATGGGTGTGCACGTGTCCTTGTATTCAATCTGAGTAGCTCGCAATTTTGAGCTATATTGATAAAAATTCGTACACCAGCGCGTATTGGTTCAAGGGCAGACCCTGTTCAAAATGAATTGAATCGGCCTGCTTTTTCGACCTTTTTGCTCATGTAACATCGTATTTTGAAAAGTGCCATTACATCAAAAATGGTTGCAATTTTCATGGACCGGACCAACTCGCTTACATGTAAATGCTGCTCCTTTACAAGGACATAAAGTACTTACGCTTTGTTCCTATGTTGCGAACATAAATGAAGAGCTTGGTTAGGCAAAATGACACTATCGAATGGTCGGCTTGCCCGATCGTAGCTTTATATATATATATAATGTAAGTTGGTGGTATACCATGTATATATAAACAACCATATTATTCTTATGTTCATGAAAGTTGGCTCATTTTGGAAACCTGTGTTTGAAAGTTGAATTTTTCGAATACTTATACTAATAACTACCGTTGTATAAGCTCGACTTCTCGGCGAATATTGTTTACGATATATTCACACACACATTTTACATTACAATTAATCCGAAAAACTAATAGGCCAAAAGTTTTAAATTGCATGACCTTGGTGGTCAACTGATGTCTTCACCGAACCAGGATCATAATAAGATTATTGCTTCACGGCTAGTGTGTCAAGTCCCTTCGTCCCTTCTTATTGAAACTGAAGTTTGGTTACGTGGACTTTATCGAATTTTAAGCCACTAAAGCTTAATTGTATTTACAATTCCTTCTTAAAAATGAACGATGACAGTGACAAAATTTACACCAAACAGTGACGTTTCGAGTATGTAATGGACTTCCTTTGTGTATTAATGTGTGCACTGCGTATCCGTTGTGATAACGTATAGCCAACTTAAAAATAGTTCCGCAGCTTGACTATCAAGTTAGCAGGATCGGATTTAACCCTTAAGGCAATAGACCTTTCCTTTATTAGAAAAAGTGGAAAGTGCCAGCTACAGCGAAAGCTCGCTGGATAAAGGCATACGACCCTTCGCTGAGGGAAGTACTCCTATTCGCATAACGCGGTGACGGTTAGAAAGAAGTGAGGAAAGAAGAAGGAAGAGAGAGACAGGGAGATTGTGGCCGTAGCCTGGAGGATGTGAGCTCAACCAATAAGTGTTATGCCTTTTCCGACTGGGCACTCGTTATAGCTGCGACCAACGTAATCTTTACTACACTGAGACTTGATCTCGCGAACACTGCCTATTTCGATCTTACCACTTCTTTCTAATCAAAAAGAATCTAAAAATCACAAGGAAGGTTCGGACACTTTACTCGATATACATATACATAGATCACATATATCGAAAAGATCGTGTTATTGAAAACACGATTCGATCAAAGGCAGGACTAATGAAAAACTCTGTTCTTATAAGTTCCCTAAACAATAAATAGAAACTCAAATTAGGGAAACGATTAAGACTTCCCCATGAGCATGCCTGCAATGGCCAAATAACTGAATGTAGAAACGAATCCATGCCATTATCATATAAAAAATATTGATTCAAGACTTGCCAAGACTCGGCAACACTTGACATTCATTTGAACAAGTTCAAGTATTTAAATTAAGAAGAAAAAAAAAAACGTTAGAACTTTCATATACCTTACCTTAGGCAACGATGGGTATCGAAAATTCGCTTAGCGACTACGGCTTTTCTGCCCGCTTATAATAAGTTTTTGTTTTGTTTGGTATAATAGCTGATAACAAAGCATAGAAAGCAATAGAAACAAATATTTTTCTAATAAATTTTTTATTATTTTTGTTTAGTTTTTTTATTTTAGTTAACTGTTTTTTAGTTATTAATATTATTCAATTTTATGAAAAGCAACAATAATTCCGAAACTTTTCAAACACGCACACGTAACCACCGCTCGCTTCAACGGAGAGAATGGTGCGGATGGGACGGGAAGGGGGGCAAGGAGGAAAAAGCAAACATCAAATAGCTCGACTCATCAATTACACAAAACATGCAACTGACTGATAATCTTGCGGAACGTGTTTTCCTTTTTTTTTGTTCGCTTAATGAAAATAATTTACAACGATTTTCGGTTATTTGTTATTCCTTTTTTTTTTTTTTTTTTGTTTTCTAAGTTTTCCTCAATTTCGGTATTAATAATAAGGTTTTATTTTTCGCTTAATTTGCTCTTACTTAGGAATTTTAAATATATTTTCAGGCAGATAAATTTTAATCTATTTATTTACAAATTTCTTTTCAAAATTTTTTTTTTAACAACATTTTTATTTTGAATATTATTTTCTTTCACGAATATTTGCCACATGCCGATCTCGGCAGTGATCTTTCGCTTTATTGTGGCGGCAGGTATTACTTATTTTTGTTGCGGTTGTTTGCTTATTACTCTACTCTATTGTTATGTGTAGTGTTGTTGTTGATATTGTTAAAAAATAATAAGCTTATAAGAAAAACTTTACTTAAGCATCCGGTAATAATTTGCGGACTATTGCGCTTAGTTAGGGAGTCGGGGAGTTATCTAGCTACGAAGTAACGAATTGCTTCGCAAAAAGCTTTTTTATTTTCCACGGAAAATCAAAAAAAGTTAAAAAAAAAAATAAAACAAACTAGTTTAGCAAGAGCCGTTCGCATAATACAATATACAAAATTTGCTCGTACAGATGCGTGTATATGTCTGCACCAATGTTTACTTTACTATCACTTTTTTTGTGTTTTGTTTTTTTTTTTTTTTTAGAATTATCTAAGAAAAGCTTATAATTAAACTTTTTAAAGCAAATACAACGACTTTACGATTATTGTTGGTATTATTATTGAGTCTATGCATAATTACAAAATTGAAAATCCTATCGATCTCAATTATTAAGTAAAAGGCGAAATTTGGGTCACTAATGACTTCGGAGACGCAAGAAGGAAACATATTAGAAACTTAGGAAAATATATATTTCATATGCATGAAGAAGCATTGACTACTTGTGTATGTTCGTGTGTGTGCGCACTTACTTGGGATATTTCATCTATGGTATTATATGGTATAGTGTAAGCAAAAGAATCTCAGTGTTTTATATTTTAGTGTCTGACAATTAGCTTTTAGTGGTTTGTTGCAAAACCCTTCTTTTTCATAAAGAGGCTTGACGGATTTTCTTAACCCTACTCGGATCATGTGCATCTTATAATAAATAGCATCACGCTGAGCCTCACAACCTCTTCTAAGCATCATGGGAATAATTAAATGTTACTGCCTTTGATTGTATTTTGATGTCATTAATTTATTCAAACAAGTTTATATATACAAGTATATATATAAAACACTATAAAAAAAAACGCCTTATACAGAAAGTGGTGGAAAAAGTACTTTGATTCAAACAATTTTCAATAGCATTCGTGCTTTAATCAGTACACAATATCTTATCAAAATATCTCATTACGCCCCATATGTTTAATACAAGAAAACATAGCGGACAAATTGATATAGAAGCTTAAATCGATTCTGAATCTGTGGGTATAATAAAAGGTTGATGTATCTAAAATACTTTCAGATGTTACACGCATAATTAGGATTGGATATAATAGCATAAATGGTGTAGCCATGTCGGTTGATTTGTGTGTTTTCTCCATTGAAAAAATTACATCGACTTAAGCCGGGAAGTAGAAGAAAATAATTAATTTCAATTGTATTTATGAAATGGGACCATGTTTTAGTAGATATGCATAGAGACATCCGGCGGATTTTGGACACAAATCGAACGAATCCGCGACAACAACTTCAGGTTAAATTATTAATTTTGCTGCTGTCAACGTTTTTGTTTTGTTTTGTACTATAAAGACAATTTCTTTGAAAATGTCTTCTTTTCTACATGGCAATGCTCTTAACATGAGGTTGCTGTCCTGGAAATAAGTTTGCAAGCCAATGCTTTGTACGTTAAGATATTATTGCTTAATATTAAACTTTTCCCTGACAGCATTGCCACGTTTCTACTTCATATTTCATTCAAAGTAAATATTATAAAAATTTTTTCCAATCTTTGAGAGTTCACTAATTTATTACTTATATAAAATATGCTTAAGATAGTCGTAATAAATAAAATAAAATTGATTTGAGAAAAAAGATATCTCATTACTGTAACTTTTTAGCAGTGTCATCCACCAAACTCGTGATGCGATAATATTAAGGGTCTAAAATTGTTGCAAGCTTATATGGTTTGAAAGCAACTACTTAAACAGCTGTGTACGATGGAAATACGAAAAAAGATAGAAACAATATGGATGTTATTTTACTAAATTCTAGAAGAAGAAGAAGAATTGAAAACATGAGCAGCGACATCGTAAATGTACCAAAACATAAAATTATTTTAACTTTGTTGAATGGCACGGGTTACATATTCGAAATTAAAGGTTTGCGCTAAATAATTAAAGATATTTGATAAATCAAACCATAACGATTTTCAAGTGTTTTTCGCAGACTACATGTTTCTAAGAAAACATCATCACATTCTAGGAGCTTTGGTTGGTTCTTGCAATGCTCGAGGCTGCTCGCCGAATGAACAAAGTAAGTAGAGATTTATTAGGAAATAATTATGCTTTAGTAAATGTATTTCATACTAAAGCATTACCGATAGCATTGACATCACTGGAAACACAATTATTAGTGGAGGAAGGTATAGCTGTTATTGTTTCAAAAGCAACAGCTTTGCTCAAAACACCCACTGAATTGGATTTGCGTCAGTATAAAGACGGACTAAACGATCGCTTAACCGAACAGGCCGAAACGTTGAAACATCAAAAATTAAAAGATACAGAAATTAATTTAGATAAAATCATGAATGGTAAACGGAAAAAGCTTTTGCAAAAGGGTATACCAGAAACAGGTGAAAGCCGATTTAATTGCTCTTGTATAAAATGTAAGGAGGCTGACTCTGATTTGTTTCCCATAATTTTTAGAAGTCGACTTAAACCCCCAACAAGTTCTCAAAGAAATCGCTGATAATATAACATTTGATAGGAAGAATGCTTTATTGGAAATTTGCTGCGCTCATCCTGATAAACACAGTATGAATAACATATTTTTGTTAGGTTTCTTTTATACACAACAGTTTTTTTTTTTTTAGTTGCATCTATTGTTCAATTACCTCCGCTTGAGGAACATTCCCTAAAATATTTAGTATTTCGTGATTTTTGGTTGCGGGGTAAATTTGTTACCTCTGGTGATACGTTTGGTGCTGATTTTCTTATATATCCCGGTGATCCTTTACTTTATCATGCCTCGCATATTGTTGTATTATTGGATCATTGCAAGGTGGAACCTTTGGAGTTAATAGCAAAAGTTCGGCTGTCAGTAATTGTTAACAAACACTGCGTGTTTGCTTATTTGAGTGAACATAATGCAGGGGAAAAAGATTATTCTAAAATTTGTTATCAAACTGTATATTGGGAAGGCAATCAAGAGAGAGAGAGATCAAAGCAATAACCGTATACTTAACCCTCCAATAGTAAACATATGACAAGTGTATAATACTGCATATGCAACGGTAAATTTAGATCCATTAATTCCCTCTTAAATATGCGTAATTTTGTTCGCTATTGTTGGGAGAAAGGTAGCTTGTTGCTTAGATAAGCGAAAGCGCTAGCTATACTCAGTTTCCTAATTTCCTGTTTTGATCTAGAAAATTTGTTATCGGTTCCTGTACGACATATATCTCAAGCACAAATATTGACTCAAATAGTTTAATTACCCTAAATAGTTCTAGTTTATAATATACATACGAGCACTTTGAAATCTGTGAATTTATTATGTTTTTTGGAGTTAAATTACAACTGAATTTGACAGCATTGGAAGTCGGGGTGCTGCCAAATTTAATTTGTTCAGCTGTACTAAGTGCTCAGTCATTGACGGCGTAACACATATCGGTTGGGCCGACATAACCCACTAGCCTGCGGGTAGCATCTGCTTATTCCTTTCACTTTCCTCTTTTTCTTTCTAAATATCTACTTATGACAAATATTCCTAAATGGTTAAATGTAACAAAGATATATGTGGACAATGGATGTCTAAAATTAAACAGTTAACGGTTTTGAATGCAATTAGAACGACTGTACTTTCAAGTGAAATCAAACGCCGCAATCATTGACCAATGCAGCCATACAATCGGATCCTCTTTCTTCTTCTTGAAATCGCGTCTGAAATCAAGCGACATTACAAATTTAAATTTGGTTTATGATTAACTAATCACTCCTACGACAATATTTTCTGAGCATTTTAAGGCCTGTGGACTTGTAATCTCTACCATTTCCCTTTTTTCGAGGACTTCAATTTAATTCTTCTAAATATTTCCAAATTTTTTCAACAACTGCAAAAGTTTAACTGCTTTCTTGAAAAGGTTTATTCAAAAGTTATTTGACGACTTTATTTTACTGAAGAAACAGTTTTCGTTCCCCTTCCCTTTTCGTAACGGAGAACCCAATTTATTTGTTCGCAGATGACAATACTCTGTGTCGTTCGTGTTCTTTAGTACGAGACCATGCAGCAACGAATTACAGAACAAATGCTGTATGATGAATGACACGTATAAACAGGGAGCTCTGGGAGTCGTGTAAATACGGTAAGCTTTAATGACACAAACTTCCAAAGCTATCTCTTAACTCACAGGGACAATGATGACCAAGCCTTCTCTTTCGGCAATTATTGACGTTCTGATCATGAGAATGAAGGCCAGAGAAATGATGTTCGTTGAATAGAATATGTGCTCGAAGTGTCGAAAGACGCAGCCAAGCACTTAAGTAATTTAAAACGATGCAAAAAAAAACCTCACTACAGCCGATAGCTTTACCATTTACACCGTCTATATCCGGCCAAAATCAAAATACAATTCCGGCTCAGGTGCTCATGGACAACGAAAGTGTGCTCTTCGAATGTAGGTATTTTCACCACATAAATTTTTCAACAGTACTGCATGTACTTCTCAGCGTTCCCACCCACTCGCCCTTAAGTCAACTGTATGCCACACAACACACTGCCGCGACTTGTCATTTTTAACCCGTGCTGCCCAACTTCGGAACAATCTACCAGCAGTGTTCTTCCCTGCCACAACTGTCGTCTCCATTTTCAAGTTGAACGTTCACAAATAGTATTTCCTCTCTTCTTTCCACTCTTCCTATAACCATTCCTGATCACCATCGTGCCTGCACGTGTAAGGGACCTGCTCTGAGTGGCTGGTCAAAAAAAAAAAAATGAATAAATTGTGATACATCGCTTAATTACGCGTACATTACCTTCTAACTCCCTCAGTGCATTTGTACTCTTTTCGCAATCAGCTTTTTTTTGGCTAACGTGATTACTTTTAAATTTAATCGATATGGAAAAGCGGTTTACGACGTCAATAGTTTCCCTAAGATCTGCTCAATTAAAATTAAAACAAACCGTCCAACTAAGCTTCCATCTTGGAAAGCAAATGCTGGAAACTATCCCTTCCTCCATCAGCATCGCAGAAATTACAGGTCCGTTGTTAAACCATTTACGAACTTTCATGCACCATCTCGTAGTGTTAATTTAACATGCAGTGCAGTGTGGCTTATGGAACGCATATAAAATCTCACATTGGGGATCGTGTTTTCTGAGCTACTAATTTTGAATCCATGGTAAGGTAATAATGTGGTTTTGCCGGTTTCACTTTATCAGCATTAAGCGTTATTGTTCCTTATGCGCCACTATTGATAGGTTTGATTTTTTCTTCTTCTTGAAACTTTCATTAATGTTTTGATTTCAATAAATTTCTTAATAACTTTAGCCTTCTTAAGCTTTTTAAACTATCACGTGTGCTCTATATTTTTTTCTACATACTCGAAGAGCTTTTTTTCCATTTAAATGCAGTTTCAATTTTTATTCTGAAAGTTCTCTCATCTTTCTTCTTCTTTACCTCTGCATGAATTCATATTGTTATGAAATTCGCTTTTATAAGATACAGTCCGTATCACTAGATCGTGGATATTTTGATCAAGAGAAATGCACGTCAAAGTTCTGTTATTTGACTACTTTGTCATTCACAACAGTAGGAATATTTATTTACAATTTATTTTGGCCATACTCTCAACTTCTACGTTTTTGCCAGACTAACTCTACTTTTCACAAAAATTCTATTTATATACAATTTTACAAGCATCTTACTATACCTAAATTTATGGTTTTATTTTTAATCCCAGCCTGCTTTTCCTATAATCGTTTTCATCGGCCGGCACCTGCATGACGCGCCTGCGAATTCACATTTGGTTTTTCCTTCCTTAGGGAATTTATTATTACGAAAATTACTTAGCTGACAATAACTGGGATTTTCGTAACAATATTCTTGGTAAATTTCGTAATTTTTCAGAATTCTTAAGCATTTCATATATAAAGCTTAAATTCGCACATTTCCTTGCAGTCTTTCGTGCAAGAATGTTCTTAATATGGTAAACAATATAAAGATTTCGAAGCTCAAGCGCCTTTACAATGGTTTCAATTATTCATACGCATCGTCGATTTCATACATAGCATATTAATTTAATGCGTTGTCCTACTTGTTAACCATTGTATTACTTTTCTATTCCTAGCTTGCATTTATTAATTGCAGTCTTTGCGTTTTGAACGACAAATCAAAAACCATTTACATTTAGTTTTGTGTAAAATTCTTTGAAATCGTAAATGTTTGGAGCAAGCAAATTTCTCTTCATCCATATATAGGCCTAGAAAGTATTGTCGAAATACTTTTCTGACTTTCTAAGCTCTTTCAATGACATTTCCAATCTGCTTTTAGCTATACAACTTGCGAATTTTCTTAAAAATATTCAAAGGTTAAGACGCTAAAGCATTGGATGTAATCACAACTATTTGCACTCATCCCGATGAAGTTTAAATTTCAGTTCAAGTTATTTATTTTAATTCGCTTTGAAATTTCGCAACAGTTAATCTTTTTTTCAATTATTATTATTATTATTATTATATTGTTTTTTTTTTTTTTTGCTTTATTTACTAATTTGAAATATTCTACTTTTCTTCTGATCCTTTGCAATTAGTTGATATTTTTAAAGTTATTGCTATAACGCCTCACTGTGGAACCTCTCACTTTTCAACAGCTCCATACACCTGAATAAAATCTTTTCTTGTACACCTGCCGACGAGACAGTGTTCCTCGGTTGACTGAAAATACAAGGACTTATAGACCTTACCAGTTCTCAAATGGTTTTCAGTGGCAGTATTTTAGATCACTCTGTATGTTATAATATTGTAATGAAATTCGCTTTTTACAAGATACAGTCCGTATCACTAGATCGTAGATATTTTGATCAAGAGAAATACACTTCAAAGTTCTTTTTCTTTACAATTATATTTCTTTTAATGTAGGATTATTTACAAATTATTTTTGGCAATACTTTTGACTGCTTAACTCAAATACTCTTTTTCTACTCGCTTGTCTTTCACAAATATTCTATTTATATACATTTTTGTCATCCTATTACTAGCACCTAATTTTATGACTTGACATTTAATTCGTTAACCTGCTTTTGTTGGTAACCGTTTTCATCGGCATGCAGCTGCATGAGGCGCCTGCGAATGTGCACTCTGCTTTTACCTGTCTGTTTTTCCACTAATCGCTTGCATCGATCTGCAGCTGCATGACGCCTAGCGAATGTAAATTTGGTTGTAGAAAATGACTAGATTTGGGATTTCCGTAACACTACCCTCCATATAATCTTGTTCGTCCCGAACAAGGTCGTTTCGATACGCGTTCAGTCGGTCCAGGTGTACCACTTTGAATCTAGTTCTGCCTCCGGGATGCTTTCGTATTCGGTAGACCACGTCATTTATCCTTGTGATGATTTTGTACGGACCTTCCCAGTTACACTGCAGTTTTGGTGACATACCCTTTTTAGGATTGTTCAATAGCACTAAATTCCCTTCCATAAATCCCTCAGCGTTAGCTCTCAGATCGTATCTTGCTTTCATCCTGTCACTTACGATTTGCGTTCTATTTCGAACTTGTCGGTGCATGTTATCCAATTTCTCTCTCAATCTAGCAACATACTCGGTCTCGGTCCTTTGGACATTAGGCGGTGTCCCGAATTTTAAGTCTGCTGGTAGTCTCAGATTAGACCCGAACAAAATCTGCGCCGGGGGTAGAGCAGTGGTGTTGTGCACTGCCGACCTGTATGCCATTAAAAAGATTGGTATGTGTTCATCCCAGTCGTGCTGATTGTCGTCGATCACTTTTCGCAGATGTTCTTGGAGCGTTCGATTAAACCTTTCGACCATTCCGTCAGACTGAGGATGCAATGGAGTCGTCCTAGTTTTGTTAATACCAAATATTTGGCAAACCTCTTGAAAGATCGAAGATTCAAAGTTCCTACCTTGGTCTGAATGCAGCTCGATGGGGGTTCCAAACCGCGTAACCCAATTATTGACGAATACTTTGGCTATTGTCTTTGGTTCTTGGTTAGCTAAGGGGTATACTTCTGACCATTTACTGAAGTAATCAATGACTACCAGTACGTATTTATTTCCTGCATTGCTGCCTGGAAATGGCCCAGCAATATCCATTGCGATTCTCTCAAACGGTGCACCCACGTTATACTGCTGCAAGCGCCCTCGCGGCTTACTTTTCGGGCATCTTGATTTGCTGCATCGATCGCAGTTGCGAATCCATGCAGCTACGGAATCCTTGATGCCTACCCAATAAAAATTTTCCTTGATCTTCTCCACGGTTTTTGTGATGCCAAGATGCCCTCCGCTTGGCCCATCGTGATACTCCCTTATAATTTCATCAGTTCTTGCATATGGGACCACCAGTAATTTCTTAGCCCATGAAGCATCTTCACTCTGCCATATGCGCCACAAGCATCCATCTTCAAAGGCGAGGCTTTGCCACTGAGCTCAATACCCCTTCGTAATTGGACTTTCTCTTGAAATCTCTTCCCAGGTAGGGCGTCCCTCCTTTTCTAAGGCCTTTAATATTGCGTTTAAATCTTTGTCAGCCATTTGGGCACTGCGCATGTCTTCCTTCGAAAAGCTGCCGTTGGGCTCCACGATAGTTCGGCAGATGATGACACCTCTTTTATGTTCGTTTTTTACGCAGTGTTTGCAGTGCGGGTCGCATGGTCGTCTGGACATAGCATCGGCATTGCCATGCGATTTGCCGCTCCGGTGTGAAATCGAGAATTGGTAGGTTTGCAGTTTTTCAATCCACCTTGCTAGCTGTCCTTCTGGTTCTTTGAAGTTGAGTAACCATCGCAGAGCAGCATGATCTGTCCTTAGGTGAAATTGTTGCCCCTACAGATATTTGTGGAAGTGCTTGACCGATTGCGTTATTGCCAGCAGTTCCCGTCGCGTGCACAGTACTTCCTCTCGGCCTTAGATAGGCGTTTGCTGTAATATGCTATGACTTTTTCGTTACCGTCAATTTGCTGAAAGAGCACACTGCCCAAGCCTTCTGCGCTTGCATCGGTATCCAGTATGAATTTCTTTTCCGGTACTGGATAAGCTAGAATGGATGCTGCGCATTACAGCTCCTTTAACTGCCTGAACGCGTGTTCTTGGGACTCACCCCATGTAAAGGGTTGATTTTTCTTCGTAAGGTCATGCAGTCCGCTAGCAACCGTGGCGAACCTGGGGACGAATCTGCGGTAGTATGTACATAGTCCTAGGAAACTGCGAACTTCGTGCAAATTGTTTGGTCGTGGCCATTTTTTTACTGCTCGGATTTTCTCTTCATCCGTATGAATTCCAGTCGTAGAGACCTTGTGCCCAAGATATGTCACTTTCTTCCCAAAGAACATACATTTTTCGATACTCAGTTTTAAACCTGCTGCCTGTAATCGGTGAAAAACATTTGCTAGATTTTTTAGGTGTTCCTTGAAATTTTTACCCATGACAATGATGTCGTCCAGATACACCAGGCATGTCTTCCAGTGCAACCTTTTTAGCACGCAGTCCATTAGGCGCTCGAATGTGGCTGGCGCGTTGCATAATCCAAACGGCATTACAGTAAACTGATATAAACCCTCGTCAGCGGAGAATGCGGTCTTTTCCTTGTCATGTTCGGCGACCTCCACCTGCCAGTACCCACACTTCAAATCTAAGGTTGAGAACCATTGCGAACCTGACAAGGTGTCTAGGGTGTCGTCGATCCTAGGCAAAGGGTAGCTGTCTTTCTTGGTTACTTCTTTCAGCTTCCTGTAATCCACACAAAATCTGGTAGATCCATCTTTTTTTTGAACAAAGACTACTGGCGAACACCAAGGCCTATTCGATGGTTCGATAACTTTCTGCTCTTGCATGTCTTTGATTAAGTCCGCCACTTCTCCTCTTTTTGCCAGTAGAATTCTTCTAGGCCGTTGCCATATCGGATCAGCTCCTACAGTGTTAATTATATACTTCGCTGCATTAGTACGGCCATTTAATTTCGTACCGTCGGCAAAGATGGACCAATTTTCCAGCAAAAACTTTTTGGCATATTTTTTCTGCTGCTCAACCAGATTGCTAGTCCATCCTTTTATGAGAATTTCAGCCTCTGGGGATACGGTTGGGCGTGTTTTCGGAGTTTCGGCTTGATGATCTACTACATATTCGGCTTTTTGGCATTGTGCTATAATGTCCCCTTTGTGAATTTTTGTTGTAACGCTGGTCGGGTTTAATAGCCGTACTGGTATTAAATTGTTGACTGGTGATACAACCGCTTTTCCAATGATGATGTTGTCTTTCGTATATTCTTTACTCGGCTCGACAACCCGACTCGGCTCTTGTTTAGCCTTAGCTCCTTGGTAGCCGCGGCCCATACTATTGCTTCGGAGTTTGGAGGGATCTTCTGTTGTCGTTGTACTACAACTTGTAATACTTCGCTTTGTCTGTCGTATCCTACAGTCAACGGCAAAGTCACATTAGCATATTGTAACACTTGCCTTTTCATATCCAGTACGAAGCCATGTTTTGCTATAAAATCCATCCCCAATATTACTTCGTCCATTTTATCTGCCACCAGAAATTCATGCCTCATTGAAACGTCGCTAATCGAAATGTTTCTGATAATTTTACCTTTAATAGCAGCTTCCTCACCAGTTGCCGTTCGGAATCGTGCTCCCACTAACGGGTCAAATTTTTCTTTGACGATTGTAGTGTTGATAATTGAATGCGAAGCACCAGTGTTCAGCGTGATAATGTGTTCACAGCCCTGGATCTTCCCACCGATTGTTAAGCTGCTATTACTTCTTTTTGCCTGAATAATAATGACGATAGGGCTACTAAATTTCTGAGTCAGCCGTTGCCTTGTTGTACTGACTCTTTTTAGTTTAACGTCTGTTTGTTGGATATTTTGCTGGGACCTTCACTAAAATTCCGTGTAGGCGACGTGGAGTGTGCTCTTTTGTGCTTTGATCGGCATTCCCGTGCAAAATGCCCCGGTTCTTGGCAAACATAACACTTCCGTGTTCTTGAACCCCACACTTGCTTATTACCGCGCGGGACTTGTCGACACGCCGCGCAGACCACATCCAAATTATCGTTCTCGCTGGTAACTTCCGTGCGTCTCACCTTCATGCTTGATGTCCATAGCACACTAGCTGCTTCTTGTGTAAAAGCGAAGCCAAGCGTTTCCATAAACGTCGTTTTAGGTGACGTCCATATAGCTCTTTTAAGCTCCGCGTCACGAAGTCCTCTAACAAAAGCGTCGAATTTCAATCGTTCCAGCACGTCGTTGGGCATTCCGATATAAGCGAGATTGGCCAGCCGTTCGATATCGGTAGCGTAATCTTGGATCCTTTCGTTCAGTTTCTGGTAGCGCGAAGACAACTCTAGATGGCTTACCTCCTTTACGTGTTTGCTACCATATTTCCTTTCCAATGCATCCATAATTTCCGCGAATTCCGTTCTTTTTCCTTCTGGGATTATCTGGATAATTTCCACTGCTGCTCCTCTTAAGGAAGTTACTAAGGCGACTGTTTTATCTTCATCATCCCACATATTTTTTGTTCCAACAATACCAAATTGTAGCTTGAATGCGTCGAAGTTAGCGGTGCCGTCAAATACGGGTGTTTTTACTTTGATAGAGCTGGTGGTTATGTCGTTAGTTTGTAACTTAGCCATTTCTTTTTTTAAGGTTTTCATTTCCTTTTTGAAGGCGTCTGCATTCTCTCCCTGTGCATTTATTCTGTCATCCAATTGCTCGTGTGTTTCGTCTATATGTGTTTTCAGGATGCGTTGATTTTCTTGTATTTTCTCGTCGATTCTTGATTCTATCTGTTCCGTTTGTTGTTGCATTTGTTTCTGCATTTGTTGTTGCATTTGTTCCGTTTTTTGCGTTTGTTGTTGCATTTGTTGTAGCATTTGTTGTAAAAACGGCATAGCGTTTGATGTACTTGTACCATCTTCGCCTTTTTCTTCGCTGTGTTTTGCAGCTGCATTTTCTGTTCCTCCCAAGTTGTCGGCTTGCTCCTTTCCCTCGGTATTATTTTCGAATTCAAGTATCGACGGGTCCTGTCCGTCGTTTTCTAGCTGTTCAACCAGTCTTTGTTTCAATTCAGCTTTAGCACCGGTTGTACGAAGGCTTCTTTTTCTCAGCTCCTGTTTGAGCTGCTCCACTTTGAGTTCTTCTAATCTCACCATTTCTCTTAGTTTCCACGATCTCACTTCTGACACCAGTTGTTATGAAATTCGCTTTTTACAAGATACAGTCCGTATCACTAGATCGCAGATATTTTGATCAAGAGAAATACACTTCAAAGTTCTTTTTCTTTACAATTATATTTCTTTTAATGTAGGATTATTTACAAATTATTTTTGGCAATACTTTCGACAGCTTAACTCAAATACTCTTTTTCTACTCGTTTGTCTTTCACAAATATTCTATTTATATACATTTTTGTCATCCTATTACTAGCACCTAATTTTATGACTTGACATTTAATTCGTTAACCTGCTTTTGTTGGTAACCGTTTTCATCGGCATGCAGCTGCATGAGGCGCCTGCGAATGTGCACTCTGCTTTTACCTGTCTGTTTTTCCATTAATCGCTTGCATCGATCTGCAGCTGCATGACGCCTAGCGAATGTAAATTTGGTTGTAGAAAATGACTAGATTTGGGATTTCCGTAACAATATATATAAAATGAACTTTCACCTTAAACACATAGAGGATAAGCGGCCTTAAACCTTAAGTTAAACTATTTCTACTTAATTCGATTGGTTCACAGACAATTTTAGAATCAATTGAAGCCTGTCTGTATGTCAGTCCAATCAGTGCTTATGCACTCTTGTGTCAAACGTGCAGTTTTGACAAAACCTGCTAGTGTGCTGGTGGGTTTTGGTCCAAGGCCGAATCCTATTAAAGATCGATTGGCTACACCTCACATATATAGGCTTTAATGTGAAAAACTCGGTATATGAAAAGAAATTTCAATTTCCAAAATTTTTCTATCGATAAGTAATAGCATTTCGGCATTTTAAACTCAGATGCAAGATTTGAATCGGATGGGCGAATTTTTTGAATCCCCTCTCATATGATCATTTCTAAAAAAAAGAAGACTCTGTATGGTGAAAATTGATCTATAAGGGTAATTTTTTATGAACTTTTAGCACATTGATCTCTTGTTTATACTGGGCCCATATAAGTGTCCCCATAAAGTTTGAACATTTAGTGACGAAAATAAATGAAGAGTGGTTATTGATTGGACTGAAAACAATCAATGCACGCGCATCGTGAATCATGCAAAATATGAAATATGGTTTTATGGTACATGTTTATGGATATAGTTAAACACTTAGCTAGCGCTGGGTTACTGCAGCACAAATCATGTACACACAAGTGAAGGCATTATAGTTGGGCAAGGTTGATTATTAAATACCCTATATAACTTAAGTTATTCATTCATTTTCATGATAACACACTAAAAATGCTACTCCATTTTCATGTAAAGACATATGTCTCGTAAAAGCATTCATTTTGGAATCTGTCCAAAACGTAATACAATTGATGTACAATATAAATTTAACAAGCCTAACTCAGTTAAAGATTTTACCATCTCTCACCGGTTTTCGTAATAGATTTACGTACATGATTCAAATCATTCATCGTTAATTTTTATCCCAAATTGCTATTATGGACTAATCTTCCTCGTAAGTTATTAAAAAATTATAACTTTATGCCAAAAGACCTACTCTTTTAGAAGAACCCTTATGTGAAATGAGGTCCACAAACACACTCATGTAGTTCGAGTTCGATTCAGTTAAGCCTCAAACAACTTGATGCGTTATTCCATTTTCGGCTTAATAAGTTTCAAGTGGGGAACATAGTGAGAAGCCGTTTTACCATATTGTTATTTAAGGAAATCGATGTAAATATACACAAAAACATATAGCTTGAGAAGTAAAAAAAAAAAGAAAAGCGAATTGAACATAAATGTAAGCAACAAATATATGAAAAGTAACGATAAGGTAATTAATGTAAGAAGAAATTAAATTTTTGGTTAATTAATGAAATAAAGAATGAAGAATAATGATTTTAAAAGAACGAGCATGGAGTTGAACTTCTCTGACGCAGTAAAAGAAAGCGAAACAATAGCTTCAATGTTTCATTTTACGAATATATTTAAACTGGAAATAAGTCAAGTTTATTGTTTATTTTTCATTCCTTCTAGGCTAATATTGAGTAGAAAGTCAAAAAATTACATCATTTTAATATAGCAAAAAAAAAGAAAATTTTTATTTGAAATAAATTGTCTCTATTTCCTTTCGTTTTATTTGTGTGTAAACACGCAATACCACGTGATATGCAAATACCCATAATGTCTCGCTGAAGTCCCATCCCTGGGGAAGAGAAATAAGGCATCATTATGTTATAAGCGCTTAGTTACTTTGAATGCCAAACTACGTATTATGGACCAAGTTTCATTATAAAATGTTGAAAGTTAAATAAGGGCTTATTTTTCATGGGATTCATAAGATAGACTATCTATCTATATTCGATAAGTTTAAATTCTTTGTCAAATTGCTATTATCCAGCAATTTTAGCTATGAAATATTAAAAATCAGATCTTTGTACCATATGAAGATTCATTTTACGTACGAACGGATATATGGGAGAGGGCTCATTGCCCCTGCCGAATCAAATTTTCCACATCAATTTAGAATGTCGAATTAACATGTTACTCAATAAGTTAATAGGAAGACATACAGACGTTGAATAGCTGTTAACGCATCGATATGACTCTTAGATAGTACCAACTTTTCATGACATTCTGAATGTTAGCCTACGAGTTGCAGTTGCTTTAACGATGCCATACACGAAATTCAGATTTTTTGATTGTTTTATAAAAACAAAATTAGCCATCGGTATAATAAAATACCGGTCTTATCAGGACAAACTTAATGTGCGATACCTTATACAACAAATATTGTAAGGTATAAAAATTATTTATATAATGCACGATGCAGATTCCTTACGTGTTTTTTCGCGAGTACCTCTTATGGAAGCGTCACCTCACGACGCTCGTTGGCATTCGGGTTTCTCGTGCGTAAACGGTTTTTTGATGAAAGCGATATAGAGAGAGAGAGAGAGAAAAAGTATCGCGCCGTTATTAAGTATTTGTTTTTTGGAAGGCACAAACAAATTAAAAACGAATTAGATGGGGAGGGCACTTTGCGTCATTACTTTCGACGGTGAAATTTAGTGTAGCCGTGCCAAGCAAGAATTGTAACCATTGACAAAAATACTACTATAAACGCAGAACTGCAGGAATGGGAGTTCGATTTACTGCCTTACCCATAATGCTTTCCACGTTTAACTTTTCCCAACTATTATCTGTTGATGAATCTTCAAATATATTCAAATGCCCAAGAAAAGAGGTTTCTATTCAATAATGAAGTCACAAAAGCATATTCTGACGGTCTTGACAAATCGTTGTGTAAAAAAGCAGTGTAGTTTTTCTTTCTTAAACTTAAAACTTTTTAGACAACCCTTGTGGTTTTCAATAGGTGAATATATGAATTTTGCTCTTTCGAGATCGGAATCAGGGGTCGGTTAACGGTTCTCGTTATCAAGCAAACTCGATATCGATGGTTCTGATTAATGAGCATTCGTTGACTTGCTCGACGTTTCTAGTTTCCTTGCCGTAGATTTCGGTTTATCCCCAAAAATATTTACAAGTCCTTCTTTATAGAGTACTTTCAGGCGTTGCAAATGCAATGACAAAGTTAATATAATTTGCTGTCCGGCAGGTTTAATAAATTTTTTCGTGTCATGCTTTTAAAGGGAGTTATTTAGTAAGATAACCATCGACCACCTACACTTACCAGTCCATGTGCTTTCCCGCGCGCGCACACACACACCTATATATACAACCCACCCACATACATATATATCATACCGCAATGTTATCTAATTTAATACTTTTAATGAATATAATTTTAATTTTGTGTAATTGTCTATGGTCTGCCTATTCATTTAATTGTTGTTGTTGTTAATAATGTTGTTTTTATTGCTGTTCACAGACATTGGTAAACAGACTATTTAATAATTAATCCGCATACATGCTCGCACACGAGCATCAAGTGCTTTCCAAACAAAGATATAACGAGTTTTTTTTTTTTGTTTTTTATCTTTTCAAGCGGAATAAATTTTTCGAGCAATTAATTTGAATAGCAATAAATTTTGATTGAGAAATGGTTAAACACAAAAAACAAATGTAACAATAACAACAATTATTGCATACATCTGTAGAAGAGAAGCAAACTTGCGATCACGCATTATATTCATACCGCAAAGTATAACATGTTGAAATATCGTTAATTATTTAAGCGATGTGCGGTGAAAAAGTTCAACTTGAAGCGAACGAACGAGCGAGAGATATAATGATAGAAAGATATATATATCTATATATGTGTATAAAGAAAGAGAGAGAGAGAGAGAGAAAGAATGAGATATAAGGAAAATCTTGGAAAGTTTTAAGATAAATAAAATTATATATAGATATATATATATATATATAAAACTAAATATAACATATTTGTTATGCATGGTGATATGGTGAACGAGGAACGAGAATTATTTTGAATGAATGTTAAAAGAATTGGAGGAGAATTTATTGGGTTGCATGCAACACGCATTCTTGGTTTTCTCTTCATTTTTTTTTTTTTTTTCCTGAAACGCGTTAAACACAGTAGTAAATGCTAGAGATTAAAAGGTATACGCACATACTAACATACATACACACGCAAACATTTTTTTAAATTATCTGCCTGTACAATATATCTATCATAATATTATTAAAATATATACAGCGAGTCAAAGATTATCATCTGCATGTGTATTAAATATTAAGCATTAAGCACAACATTAACATTTTTTAAAACAAATGCGCAATGAGTCGGTATTTTCATTTGCCCTTCATTCACCTTAAACATCTAATCTATCTATAGTTAAATAGTTGGACTAACCATTTAATTCTCATTTACCACATATAACGTGTTAAAAATATTTATACATTTCTTGTTAATAAACTAGCGTTCATGAATATATATATATATATATTTATATATATATATATATACATATATATATTTATATTTTCTTTCTTCTAAACTTAAATTTGATTAATGTTTAAAATTTATTGCAGTAGCTGTTATGTATTTGTGTGTAATCTACGGAACAAATCAGTTTATCTCTACTTAACAATAGTTGCGTTTGGAAATAACCAATTACTTCGGCGAGGGTTTTTATATACCCGTCTTACATATAACAACAACACGAGTAATGGTTTTATAATCGTTATCATCATCATAATCGTAAGCCATAGAATAAAACGAACCGCCTATCAAAATTATCGCAAATTTATTCTATAAATTTTTCAAGTTAATTCACACACACACACACACACACACACACAGTCAGTTATGCAGTGTACGGGAATTTCTTAAGAGCTAACCAGGATTTAACAACTTTTATAAATTGTATAGCGTTTGCGCATGGATCCGTAACGAAAATTTAAAAAAATTTTAACTCAAAATGTTTAACAAAAAAGAAAAAAAAAAAAGAAGAAATTTTAAATATTTATTTTATTAATTCTCTATCAGTTTTATTATCTTTCTATCAGAGAGGCCATCTCTGCACTGCGTACGAGAAAGTCATCCAAGTTATTTCCAGTAGAATTATTGAATTTTTGACTATTTTTATAACAGAGCTCATAACAAGAAACGATAGATGAACTGAAAACGTTCCTCTTAATCTTTTGTAATTTACGTCGGGACGTTTATGATAATAATGATCTGGCCACGATGGGATGCAATACTTTCTGATCATTTGCGAATTTTAATTTACCTAATTGCAAGCTGTACACGCTCGAGTCAATTGGATCCAGTAAACGATTCTTTTTTAATCGCATCATATTCAGAGGATGGGATTTATTCTTTTTAGACGCTATGCTATTTGCACGACCCTCTGAGCAGTCTTCACGCTTCTCATTTTTTAACTTAAATTTGGATAGTTGTGAGGTACGTTCGCTCGCTTTAAGCCATTTACCAACTGACAGCAGCTTAAATTATTACATACCAGCATTGTTATATGTGCAGCAATCTCTTTCATTTAAGGTCTACATCAGCCTTAGACAAATGTCAACGACTCATGGATTAAATGCAAGAAATATCCGCTGTCCACCAGTGAGCAGAACAACCTTACACGATTCTTTTATTCCGATACTGTCAGATAGGAGAGCTTGGTCATGGAACAAACCCCTTCTCCCCCTCCCCCTTTACCCCGAAAGAGGCTGTGGCCTATGTAATATGTTAACATTTAATGCTATCCGTGCACCCATCACGGAACCATCCGTTGTGGCGCTCTCCAGTTGTGTTTCCGTCGTTTAAAAGGGATAGCTACTGTAAAGCTGTTGGTTTGTCGCAATTATGCAGCATAGCCGCTCTAGCATTTGGATTGCTCGATTGCTATTCAATATCTTTCCACGGATTTCCATTATAGTCAAGGGGAAGTATTAACTCAGCAATGCTTTGCACTCAGCCATGTTATTATTATTACTTGTAGTCCATTCAGTACATCTGTACCTGATGACATGGTAAAGAAGTCTGTTTGCAAGTAGGGTGGGCATTGGTTTCTCGTTAATTAGAGAAACAAGTCTTACACAAATACGTGCACATAGCTTGCTTCGAACTCGATTGTTATCTTGGCTTCGGTTTTATTAAAAAAATGAAAAGAACAAACACTTTCATTTTCAAAATTATGAAAACTCACGAAAAGGAAACGAAGTCAAGTCTGGAATCGGAACCATGTTTCGAAAACGGTTTGCGAAATTTCATTTGCTTGGACGATCATGCACCGCTAGTGTACATCCAATTAATGCTATAGTCGTTTGCGAACGCCATTTATGTTATATATAATTACACTTATTCACAGCTTCGTCTGGGCCGACGTACCAATGTGTAAACGTATGCTGACGATTGATAAAATTTGTAGTAAACTATTTTTGTTCATAAACGACCGATAAGAATTTACCGTTAGAGTGTAGATCAGATTCCTTTATAAATTGGACAAAGAGTTTACCAGCAGGCCTTGTCCTCGCTCTTGATAATATTAACAAATATCTCTCTTATCAAAACGTAACATGAAACTAGAGATACAAGAAAAATCATTGGACCATTTCATTCCTAGAGAGCTAATCGGGCAGCGTGGCCTGTCCGTTTTCTAACTTAATTAAGTGCAATGCTTTAGTTAAATAAGAGCGGAAAGTGTGAGGTATACTTTCTTAATTGCCAGCGTGAATTTGAATACAACATTCGTCGCAAAGCCGATGGTACAAGCAGGCGCAATCTATGAGGAATTATAATCATCAGGAATAGACAATGGATACCGCATAGAAGAAGCATCTGCATTGTTATGTAATTTGTGCTGTCACATTGGCGCCCTAAAGTTACGATTTGTATACCCTACATCACTTATGGTGCAGTGTATATTAAATTAGTGCGGACGTTTGTAACACCGAGAAGGATTTATCGTAGACTCGCCCTTTATTACGTCGATTGATTCAGAATTATTTTCTGAATCGATCTCAGCTCGTTCGTCTGTCTGATATCCCTCCACGTAAACCCGCTTTCAACCTACAAAGCATAATTTATGCGATATTTCCGACCACAACCCTTAAGAAAAAGATTGCAATTTTTAATATTTCTCAAAAAAATTCGCTTAGTAATAGTAACCCGACATTCTAAATTGATCTGGAAAGTTTTTTTCGGCAAGGGAAATATTTTAAACGTCCTATCTTACGAAAACGAAATCTTTATGTGTTAAAAGGGTCTAATAATCAGTATGTGATGATGAAAATTGTTTCATAATGGCGAATTGACAAAGGAGTCAATCTTTGATCACATAGGTCTATTGGCATTATCATAAAAAACAAGCCTTTATATGGAGAGAAAGTATAATTCCTAGTTTTCTTGTGACGGAAACTGAAAAGTAATAAAATTTTTTCATAGCAAATTAAATTTGGATCCGGTCATACGACGTTTTGGATGTGCTCCAATACGCAGACTTTCAACGAAAGTATGCCTTTGCATGAAAATAATGTGTAATTATTGATATATTATTGCCAAAAGGAGTGAAACGGTGTAGGGTATTGAAAGGTGGGCTTTGTCCGACGTTAATGTTCTTACTTGTTGGTATTTCCATGAATCCATATATCGGAGCTGTGAGGTGTTACTTTATTTGTTTATTTTTCCTTTTTTATTTTTCAAACGAAATAAAACTATACGAAATTTTTGTTCTAATTATTTCTTCGGCATTGAAGAGATTAAATAATTGTATAAGCGTGCGGTACCAAAATAATATAAATGTTGTTTAAAGAGGTGAAATAAAGCAAAGTTTACAATCTGCTTATGTATGCTTATGAGATAAATTAGGAAACACGCGTCCAATAACAGTCGCTGTAACACAATAATAGGAGCTTTAGCTACCATAAAATGGGAGGAGAAAAACGCTCTTATATAATGAGTCTGTAATTCGATTTCAAGTTAATCATCAATTATAAACCATAAAATTAAAAATTCCACTACTTATGAACATAAAGCATAAAACATAAAACTGCAACTCGGATAATGATCAGTGATAATATCGCTTTTACGATCACTTTAAATGGCAAAGAAGGCCGGAGGAGAAAAGATTTAATTATTAAATAGTCTTACAAGGCATTCAAAGACATAATAATAAATTGAATTGTGATTATGATTATTGTGATGACGATAGCGTTGGCAATGGCGATGATGATGGCAATGTTGCTAGCAAGATGCGTTACTATTAATGTAAACTTGGGCCATATAATATATTTATGATTGAAAAACGAAGAAGGTAAATGAAACAAAAGAAAAGTGCGCAGAAAGAAGTGCATGTGTTTGTGTATTGAGGAACTATAAAATTTTCGAACGAAAATTGTTCTCTCAGAGGCTTTGATATGGTGCTGTTATTGATGCTGTTGCAGTTATGTTTTACGTACACGCGATTCTCTTCGCCAAACATGGTCAGTGCCAAAGTAACTTTTTATGGTAGTAAATGAAATTAGAACCCAAGAGGTGTATAGAGTTAGATATTAACCCCAAACACAAATAAGCACGGAACTCTATGGCTCTCAATACTTGAAAGGTATCTACGATGAAAGCCGTAAGTGAGAGGTAAGAGATTAAACTATTACATTATGTGATTGAATAGATGTGGACACAGACACATTTGTATATATATATATATATATATACATTTGGATAATAGGATGCCATAAATTGATCACAAACAGCCACTGGATTTTGTTTTTATGTTTCTCTGAACCATAAGGCACATTTGTTATGGGCACTTTGCTAAGTTGTTAAATTGTTGTTCCGAACAACACGCTAAGCAAACGAACGATCTAAACACTAAAAAAAAAAAAAAAAAAAAAAAAAAAATAGAAAAAGAAAGAATAAAGTAAATAAATAAGTAAGAGCATAACATCATGTTGTGTGTCACTTATAGAGTCTGGCTTACATTTCACAGGCCGTTGCGTTGATGCCTAAGCTTCATACGAATGCTCTCTTCGCCTGTGTAAGTTATGGTTAATTCAGAGACATGTTTTTAGCATTATTTTGGAGTGTATGGACATTTTTGGTTAAAAAGTCATGTTGTTAGTATCGTTGTTGCATTCGTTGTATTTGGCAATGAAAAGGTTTTCTAATGCAATTTAGTTAAAGAAGAGTTCGTTAAATTACCATAATGATCAAAAAATTTAATGATGTACACACAGATAACTAACTGCGATTATGCATGGATGTATATATATATATATATACGCATAGATGTATATGTATATATATATACGTATCACAACATTATATGCTCCTAAGTGGTAGATGATGTGATTGACAACCGAGAACCGTTTTTTTTCGGCTTTTTTTTTTTTTTCTTTTTCGCTTTATTTGATTTATTAATGCCTGTAAACAAGTTTTTCTGCTATTGTTATATTGTTAGGTAAAAAAAAGTGCGTAACTTGAACATAATTTGATAAGAAATTTCCATTAATTCTTCCTTTCCTTACATAGCGATTAGAAATGGTACAAAATATCTGATCTGAAATTGTTATTATGATAAAATATCGAAAACAATACTTTGTTACCAAATGGAGGCATACTTCTTCCACTGAGATCTTCTTTTCAACGATCTTGTCATTCTTTACCTATTTTGATCATAAGGAGTTAAAATCTAGCCCTCTTCGCCATATAAACACCTTCTTTCTGTAATAAGTCCCATACGGTCGAGGGAGTTACGAAAATTGCATTTCTTATGGAAATCCTTATAAACAGTCAGCTCTGAAAAGTAAATTTACGTCGTAATATTGTAATAACGTATGGGATCAATTTTTATCATAAAATAATAAGAGTTAGAGTTGTTTGCCTTATAAGAGCTTAGTTTCCGTAGAAACTGTCATAGATGGTCAGGATCCAAATTGTTCATATTTATTTAATATGCCGAAATACAAATACCCAACAATGTCTGTCGAGAAATTTTGAAAATTGCAAACTTCTTGCATACACCGACTCCTTTAACATAAAGCGTTATATGGGAGAGTGTAAATTAATCCACTTTCAATAACGCTTATCCTTGAACAACAATGGCAGGCGTTTAAGTTGGACGCAACATAAAGAGAGACGGACGGATAGCCAAGTTTAAAGTAATTGTTCGGTGTAGTAAGAGCCCTTTTAGGTGTTACATATACATCTGCACAAATGGACTATATTTTGTACCGCAAGGGGTATAAGATATTATTAAGTCCTTCCTTACTATTCTTTACATATTTCGACCTTTGTCCAAGCATTTATGACGGTTGTCGAATGCTTAACGTAATTATCACGAATAAGAATGGTATCGGTTGCATAGCATTTGGGTCCATTGTCTAAATATTGCAATCTGTCAATTTTGCTCTCTCCTCTCTTAACTGGCTTCACTCCATGCCCAAAAAGGACTATCTTTAGACAATTACACTATCCCCAGTATGTTTACTTGCTTCTTTAACGCCTTCTGCATAATTCACAAAAGTGTTTGTTAATGTTTATCTAGTCGCTTTTTAATTCTTTTGCAGAACCCTACGTCGTCTATGGTACGCTTCGCGCAAATTCAAATATGCTTTCGTAGATTTCTTTCTGTTGATTCGCTCAAAAGGCTGCGCATCTTGCCAATCTGCCCACCAAGCGTACGGCAAATTCCACGTTTTGATTTCGATTGCGACTTATCTAAACCGTTTAAAGCTGGCTCTTGCTAATTATTCTTCGGATCACTTGTAACGGCTATGTCTGGAAATCCTCACTGTCTGTATGAATATCGAACCACTGACTTTATCACTTCTAGGGCTGCCACTTGAAGAAAGGGATGCAGATAAGGTGATAGAAACAGTGGTTTAGAAATGGAAAGAATCATCCGTCTCAAGCTATATTTAGTCGATTCTCAATCTCTATACCCACCAAACTAAAAGAAAACACATTTGTGCATAGGTAAACTCAAGAATTCTTTCTACGAAAATTAACACATATACTGATGATCGAAGAAAGTAGCAACTTTTATTGAGATTTTTTCGATGTCTACCGTTGCAAATTATTGGCCGAAGAAGACCATAGGTATGGTAGGGTGATGAATGGCGCAGGGCTTACGATCTGTCCGTTCGATAAGTAGGTTTCGTCTGTCCTTTTGTCCTTATACGGATAGTCTCCCGAAATAGATAACTCAGCAATGACACGTGCGTCCGTCTCTAAAAGTGGCGCTGGTCCTCTGCATGTGGCAGGTAAGTGTGGCCATAAAAATAATACAGTCCGCAGCTCTATATTTAGGCAGACAGACAGACGGACAATGAGAATTTCCAGATATAACTGCTGTAGCTGATATCATTGAAAAGGCATCGTTTGTAAAAGTTTTGCGTGATTTCATTCACATATTTATGCTTGAGCTCTTTTAATAAATTCTTATTGTTTAGCGTTGAAATTCCTTTCAATTCAAAATAAAAGCTTGAGAAGGTTTACCTTATATTCATTTGTAACATGTTATCATGTAATGCTTTAGTTAAATATGGTTTGTGAATTCTTGTAGTGCAATTCGAAGAGCATAATAAAAATTGCTACCATTTCTGGACATATGTTTATGAAGTATTTTTCTAATTTCTCAAAACATGCAATAATTGATGAATACATGGATACGTTTAATTCTTTAATACGAAGTCTTGCGGTTAGCATGGTGTAAAAGCGAGCTTTGCTTTCTTTTCTTTATTTTCATTATATGACGAACACAACAGCGAGATAGCCTAATATCATCATTCTGTTTGTAACACCAACAAATACGCAATTGTACTCACCTATGCGCACATGTACAGACATCCCAATGGATGAAAAACGCCAGGGCGAGGTAAATTACTATCTCACTCAATTTCTGCTTCCGAGCTGAGCTATAGGTATTCATTTAGCATATCTCAGCGACATGCCCGAACAGCGCAGATACGGGAGGGGGGACGCTGAAATTTTAGATATATAGTATATATATTTTAGATATATATATATTTGTCAGTCATATGTGAAAGAGAATGACTGACAACCCTGATGTTTAGAGCACCGCGAACAACTTTGCGATAGCAGTACTTCATCAATTACGCCGGCCAAAACTGCAACGAATGGAGAGAAGAGGAAGCCTTTAGGTCAGTTTACCTGAGTCTCACCAAAAGAAGCGGACCAAGTAATGTGTAACGTGAAGAAATACGTAACGGTAGAAAGTTATATAAGACGTAGATGGCGAATTGTGTATCTTAGTGATACGGGCTAGTAGCATCTACAAAGAGAGGCAGAGAGAGTGAATCTATATAAATCCGAAATGTGGTAAAATGCATGCTAAAGTTGCAGTCCGACGTGCGAAAAAAGGAAAAGAGATGGTTATATATATGGTGGCAAATGGATAATATGCGAACTACTGGCGAGACGTGGGTCCATTTTGAATCATTGCAGGCATTGGTCCTCGTCAATAGCCGAGGCCAATAGGCCGAGGGACTACCGGTTCTTGCATAAAGGCGGGATCATGCAAGTCGCTGTCTTGAAGGAACGATTGTCTAACGTAATTTTAAATAAGAGATGTTTTTACAAATTTTTGCATTAGGACAATTCGAGAAACTAGAAGATTGTTAGAGCCCCGAATACACTTTTGTAGTTCAAGCTGTATTGTTAGTACAAATTCAGCTTGCAAAGGGCCCACAGATCTATGTAGGGAGTTTAAAATAATTCTAAGAACTCTTAGGTCGAGCTTGAAATTAATCAAAAGTAGACACAAAAAGAGCTAATACTTCGATATTCCTTTTTAGTCTTAAAGATTTCTTCCATATTGATAATACATCAGAAAAGTCCTTCGAAAATTTTGAATTCTTAAAAAAAAATGAAGGGATCATAAAGCAACACTAACGCCTGTGGCAAACTTTGCTGCGACATAGCTTGCGATTTTGATGATTGAGTGAAAACTATCGTCATTGGTTGAAAAACGTGATTATAATTAACAAAAAATTATTTAACCTTTAGTTAGTGGATATCTAAGATTCGCTATAAGAAAACGTTGTAATCTTCTTGCTTTTTTTTTTCCTTTTTTTTTTTTTGTCTGAGATTGCTGGATCATCTTCATTTTCATCCTCATTTAGTTTCACAAGAAATGAATACATTCCTATAAATACTGATCGCGTTGATAGTTAACGAGCGTAAAGAGAGAGAAAGAGATTACGATTAAAAATTAAACCAGATTTATGCTCGTCGGCCAACCAAGCAACAAATGATTAGAATTCTTCCATGTTTTGTGTTTTGATGACTTCGTTTCATATATACAATGATGGATGGATGGTATTTCATGTATGAATTTGTTGTTGTTGTTGTTGTTGTTATGAGTTACTTATAATAAATTGATTTCAAACATTGTTGAGGTGATCTCTTATTTTCATTTATTTATCTTGCTTTTAAAGTAAATTTTATGCTGATTTGTAAGAAATATTTCTTCTCCTTCCGTAAATAGTTTTAAATGATTATTGTAAAATTTTACTACACAACAAAGAGTAAAGAAAAATAACAAACAAAAAAAAAAAAAAAAAGAAAAGATACTACGCCAGTATTAACTCCCAACTGTGACGAAGACCTTTCGTTGAGCATTGTTAAGCTTATTTTAAGGTCACTGCAATGCTCAACTTGTGCCTAAATGGGCCATTGGTTTTAGTTAAACCCCAAAAGCTTTCTTTTTGCTTTGCTTTTCTTTAAATTTTCTTTTACTTATTTATTTATTTATTTTTTATTATTATCATCATAACTGGTCTTACATTAGGTTCGTCGTTTTGCTGGTAACAAATGAAAAGGTTATAAAAAGCTTTTATATATTTTTCAATCAATATAACGCTTAACCTTGTTTGTCCAGTATTTCTTTAAGACATACAAAATGAAATAAAGAGATTTCTCTCACACACTTTTAGGAGATTTCCACAAAGCGGATGAATAACTATATTCAATATGTTCAAGGAAGTTGTAATGTATATATATACTCATACCTAAGCATATACTATTGTTAGGTTGCCGGTAAAGTTAAGACTACTGCTGGTATACTGTTGATGATGAACGCTTTACAAGTAGCCAAAGTTTTTTTCAAGTTCTACTTGATGTAAATGTTATTTCGTTTAACATTTCATTTAGCTGTTGGACACACACTTTCTCTAATTAATTAATGCTTACGATGAAACCCCTAAAAACAATTCAAAGTATTTCAGTTAAAAACTTCAAGTTATGTTAACGTAAAACGCGTCACAACTTTTCCAACCACTCATCGAAGTTAACCAACTTTTTGCTCTCACAAGCTTTTAGTTTCTAAGTTTAATTTGCATATTAATAAGAAATTCTTTTCAATCGATCTGTTCCATCGATCTTCTCGTAGAATGTACCTTTTGTTGTGGGACACAGCCTAGATCTACCGAGCATATTTGGGCGATCAGAGATCTACTACGATGCAAAATAGTATAAGGTCAGGAATCAAGACGTGGCATGTAGTACGTCTACATTCCTTTTAAAAACTGTACATATCGGTAAAATTGAAGAGAGGCACAGCTGGGCAAAACCCTTCAAAAAAAGTTTGTTCAAATCAAGAAAGAGTAGAATGTAGTGAGTCTCTCGCATCTCAACAGCTTCTACAGAAGTCATTGGGAACAAGAACTAACTGTACGACGTCTTTGTCAAAGGGGGTTCTGTCCTGCGATGAAAGCTGTCTTTGCTCTTAGATTTAGTTTCGGAAGAATTGGTGCCAAAGCATTGGACGCTTTGTTGCGGAATGATGGCGTAAGATTATTGTCATATTTGCGATTTGTGCAATTTCATCCACAAGTGATCGACGCGATCATTTGCTGTGCAGTTCGCGCCATTTAAATGAAGCGCAGATTAAGTAATGAGGTTGTCTTACAAGCGCAACCTACAAGTCTTATAATCAATTTAATTTATCTAGCCATTGCTAGGGCATCAAAATTTCTCCCTCCAACATTATCGTAATTATTCTCCGTTATACATGTTTTCAATATTTGCTTTTCAACAGTAGTGCTTAAAACTATAACGGCATATCGAGCAGTAAAAAGAAATTATTTTTGAATCTTTACTCATAGTTTTTTTCATTTTTTTTTTTTTATTATTTTTTTGCATAGCATTTCGACGAGACAGCGCGTAGCCATTTTGGGTTTTGTAATGTATGATATTTGCTTTATTTGACAATGTGCTTCACAGCAATCCATTTAAATGAGTGAATGCTGAATGTCTAATGTTCGTGATTAATGCTGATTAGTGAGTAATAGATTTGCATACAATCTGTTAATGAATCGTGATATAGATTATTACATTGAAGAGAAGAGAAAGTATAAGTTGAAATGGTATTAAACTGAACGAATAATATTGCTGTGCACTGTCTCTTTAGAATATGCCTTTGCCCGGTTATGCATAAAGAATTTACAATAACCAGCTTTGAGTAGCTTACTCGGAAAACTAAACAGTTAGTGTACATTTAATTCTCCTTCTAGTTCTTCCCCCAAATGAAAGCCGTATACAAAGGTGTAAGTTCAGTAGAGTTGCGTATTTTAAGATTAAGAATAAATATGAAATTTAAGTTCAGTTATGTGTGTGCATTAAAGAAGAAATTTGTATAACTTTAAATTAACCTCTTGTGCAATCATCGCAGCATGAAAGGCGGTTTTTTATAAAAGATTCCACTTATCTTAGGTAAAGAAAGGAAAAGAAAAACGAGAACGAAAAAAAAAAAATAAATAAATAAATAAAAATATGAAGTGAGAAATGTTGTTTTTGCTTCTCTTGTTAGGAAATTTAAGAAAAATATTATGTTAGAATATTACAGAAAGATTGAACGAATCCCGCTCAGCCGTACTCGACACAAGTGTGAATTTAATGAAAAATAAGCAAAATGTATGAAATTAAAAGAAAACACTTTGAAAAAACTGCCAAAAGGGAGGAAAGCATAATAATGAATGAGTCAATGAGTGAACAAATAATAAGTGAATGAATGAATGAATGAATGAATGAAAGAATGAATGAATAAATGAATGAAAAAATGAATGAATGAATGAATGAATGAATGAATGAATGAAGAATAAAGGCTATTCGTGGTAATAAACCTTCTAAAGGAGTCACAAAGTAAACCGACTGACTTCATTTATAAAATCAAGAGAAAGAAGGCATAATTTTCATAAAACTTTTATAAGCAATTTTAATTAAAATGAAGAAGCTCGAAGTCTTATTACCATTCACATACAACTCTCAACGATCGTGTATCAGCAAACGCAAACACAAACGCACATATATATATATATATATATATATATCGAATAAAATAGATCTTTCAGATCGTGGTACGTTTATATATAAATATACACACATAGGCATACTTCTTATAATCTAATTATATAAATGCGATATGATAGGTGTAAGGCTCACTCACCTTTCACGCTAAGTATTTTCTCTTTCTTTAGTCTCTAATGAATTGTTTGCGTTTTAATTGGAAAACGAATCATGAAACTCATGTCATAATTAAATTCCATAGCGTCAGCAACAGTGCAATTGTTTAAACCTTAAAACGCATGCGTGTTAAACTTGAGCAAGCGTTTATTAATGTATAAAGTGTTAAAACATATGCTGAACTGTCCTCACGTTGTTGCGTAAGCGTTCACTGGACTCCTTGTAATTGATATTAACATAAACGAGCTGAATATGTGAATTGTTTCACATAAATATGCTCGCAATTACCATGAAATTACGTGTTTTCATGCACATATGTACATATGAATCGTACGATTTTTGACTAACATTTAACACCCACCACACTGATGTTATGACAAATGCGTTTCTGTGCCAAATCGATTAATAATTAAATGCAGAACGAGCAAAGCACTTAAAATCATCTTTGCGCATATTTCCTACGCCTATGGTATTATCGCCTTAAACAGTTCAACTTACTAAGTGCTTATGCTAAACTTCAAATCAGTAAGCTTTCATAATTTAAAAATTTCCTCTAGCTTGCACCAGTCCCTCGTATCAGCCGGTAGTCTCATAATCAGCTCACGAACATTGAGAACAAGAGATCAAGAGAATAAGTGTACTAAGTGTCTACATCGATAGTCATAGTCAACACGACTCAGAATTTCAGGATAGTCAGAAAGTAAATTAATCCAGAAACTTCGTAATCTGATGCTTGATCGTCTTTTTGGTAAAAAATATTTCTCTATTTGCGGCTTCTGTGATGCATATGAATATAAAATAAATCGCTAATCTATTTGTGAATGACTTTAATTCCGTGAAATTCCCAACACCATCCTACGCTTATTCGTATAAGGACATATTAGTATAAGGCCTTATAAGGAAAGCGATCTGAATTAAACCATTTTCAATAGAGTTCATCATCCGGCTAAAACAAATCAGCGTAGAAAATTTCTCCAAAATATCCCAAAAATTTGCGACCTGTAGTTTAAACGTAAGAAAATAAGACGGACAGACGGCCAGTAGATATGTCTCAAGTGCTTCTGAGTACGGCATACATCTGCGCAAGCTGAATAAGTCCTTATATTACAAACGGTACAGGGTTTTTAAATATTAATGCTTTTAGTTATTTAAAAATTTTTTTTAAAAGGTCTAAATAGAATGAACATTTTTATTAATATTGTAGACACAAGCAGTTATAGGATAGTGCCGCGTCGTATGCAGTGATAAAGTCACGGTTTATCTACTCAAACGTGATTTTATAAACACACACTCAGATCATTCAAGGCTAACCATCACTAAAGAATTATTTGTTTAGGTTTAGGTTGTTCGTGTTAGATATAAATAAGGATGTGGAATCACGACGTCAAGATGTCTCACAGTTCACAAGTTAATTATGAGAAATATTGCTCCGAACTAAAATTGTATCAAACTTTTCATCATTTTCAAAGCAATAGAACCAACTTTATTTGTCAAGTTGGTGTAGCGACTAAGGTCTACAATTAGAATCCAAAGTAGCCAATATCAGCAGAAATCCATCTCGAAGCTTTACACAGAAAAACTCCCGAGAAAATGCTTAACGATTAAAAAAGATAATGAAGCGTTCGTCGTATTCACGAGATCCTGTCTTCGACACTTTTCATCCATTTACTACTAGACTGAAAAAGTTTTTGCATTTCACAAGGATACAGTGAAGACTGAATGGAAGTTAGCTAATTACTTCTTCATTGTTTAGCCACAAAATTTCTCAAATTTTTCAATGATCGAATGTATTACACTTTGCAAGTTCCCTTATACGCACTTGCGATGTATTCCTTGGCATCCATCTTGTATAACTTTCTCTTTTCAGATATCGAGGTTATGACCAATTGCCCGTAGCGTTTTTAAGTGGTGGTCGGAGTGCGGTAAGACCATGATTAGATTACCATGAATAGTTCCTGGCCGACTCAAGCAATGAGCATCTTGATTATAGTCCTTGGGTAAAAATCGCGTACACCGCTTCTGAGACACATGTTTGTTTGCATCCTGCGCCTTAAAGCATATCTCGTTAGTTGTGAGGCAGGTGAAACCTTTTTATTGTCTGTTACGAAATGCCTTTATACGACATATGAAACTTGACAATACGACGTAGCTAAGGAATGTAGGGTAAAAACCGTTTTACATACTGTGTCTTACCTTTGTCTTCTTCGATGAAAATTTTGTTTGCTTTTAAGTCGACACATGTTTCAGTTTTCACTTAGTGAACGACGTGCGATATGTTTGATGTACAAACAGGTGGAAAAAGGAGTGTTAAGGATACCTGCATGTCTAGCGTATTTTACGTCTGAATTTAATTTTAAGAAATTGTTGATATAATAATATTCGTGAGTACATCTGTTGTCGTTGCCAGTTATCACATTTCCAACTACTTGACGGAAAAGGTACCTTATGACGAGCATATCATTCTTATTGGAATCGTGCTCATTTCTATTTAGTATAATGTTTTTGTTTCTTTTTTTACTCCCTTGAGTATTGGTGCAATGCGCGTAAATGCTTTACTTGGTCAGATGGTTAATATGAAAGATGCTCTCAACAAATTTTGTATTAATTTAAACACGACCGAAACACATGTTGAAAATGCATGAACGTGTTAAATCTGGCGCATACCGAACACAGAACATTTTTCTGCCTATTTTAGTGAAATATAAAAAGCAACAACAGCAACAATTGCTTAACAATTATTTCAACATTACGTTGCAGTTTTAAATCGATTGATACAAAAATAATTGCCAATTATGATGATAAAAAAGCTCATAGAGCAAAAAGAAAAAAGAAAATAAAAAAATAACAAACGAACAAACAACAATACAAACAAATAGTCGATACAAGATTAATAATACGCGAAAATTAAATAAAAAAAAATAAAATAAAAAAAAAAAAACAAATAAATAAATATATAAATAAATAATTAAAACAACAATTTCAAAAATGTTGTCACCGAAGTTGTAAATATATACAGATGGTACCGCAAAATCAATCAACTAACCAAGCCAGCCTGCCAGCCAACTAGCCAGCTAGCTAACCAACCAACCAACGAACCAACCGCACGAAACCACACCAAACGGCCAACCAGTCAACAGTTAACAGTAGATCCGACCGACTAAGTGAACCAATCAAGTCAACAAACGGACAGACAAACAACTAAATAGACAGATACGGAACAGTAACGAATAAGCGAATGTACGAAACAAACAACAACAAACAACTAATTAAACACGATTTTATGATGGAACCATATTTGCTCAAGAAAAATTCACCACAAATAGTCGCGGCTGCTGTTATGCCTTTAGTAGCTTAACACAAAAATGTTTACATACAGATGCAAGCAAAACAAGAAAAAAAACAAAAAGACAAAACAAAACGAAAAAAAGAAAAAAAAAAAAAAAAAAAAAAAAACTTCAGACACATCAGCACAATAATAGGCAGCCATACATGATATAATTAAATGAATTTACAACAACAGCTACAAGATGAAAGCGGCATCAGTAGCAAGCAATAGCAACGAGCAACAAATGTCTATGAAATGTGCATTAATTAGTGGTCTCGCAAACCTAAACAGGGTGTCGCTTAACAATAATTACACTTGTGACAGAAATGAACGAACGCGCGACGATCGAGCACGCAATGCAACGCAACGCAACGCAACACAATTAAACTTGCAACTCGTGCAGCAAAATTCAATTCAATTACGTATACAGTGAGAATTACATAGAAGTGTGTGATGATCGTCATCACCAAGTGATATGAAATTTTATATAGACAACGCAGGTCCACAAAACGACACACATACCATCATGCCACGATCAATTGAACACACGTACAATCATTAACCACTCAGCGTATGCAATTGTTAACCGTTTTGGTTATAAAGAAAAAAAAATAAAAAATAAAAAAATAAAAATGAAAAAAGAATAAGAAAAAGAAAAGAAAAAAAACTAGTACACACGCAAAGATTTTGCAAAAAGAATAAAAGGAGATGCAAAAAAGCCTTTAAGGGGGCCAATAAGTAAGCGAGCACGCATCTTTGAAATCAGATCAAAGCGAGGCGTTCTCGTAAATATTATAAACAAAATAAAATTCCCACATGTTATTTGCAACATTTCAGAACGATAATCATAGACTTCCAGAAGAGCATGTGTGCGAAAAGATTTCTAAAATGTGGTATGAAAATGATTTTCTACATATTTAGCTGAAGGCCACTATCACAATCAAGTCGATCGTCTCTGAATAGAAAGAATATCCCTCTACCTGACTGATTGTAGCATACCATGGCTTAATGGATTTCGTTCTTCAACAGCAAATATGTTACATGTATGTAAGGCGTGGTAAATATTTTACTCTTGCGAGTCATCTCTCTATCTCATCGTCGCATTCATCATTCAGAGGCCCCTGGCCGTATTATGCGCTTTAATACTTTTATTGGCATTTCTTCTTTGTTTTCCTTTTTGTTTTTCCATCTTTTCGGTATTGTCTTTCCTGCTTTTCTAATCAACTAATAAACAACAATATGCGTAACAGGATGCATTTGATATGGAACAGCAACACTTTAGGTTCTTTTATACTTATACCATCATGTCACATACTATACATACATACGAGCCCATAGATAGCGTTTTACTTAAGCGTCGTCATCAATTGATTGCGGTGAACGGTTGTTAGACTTGTCTGTTTAATACTCTTGTAGCGTCTTTCTTACATTATATTGCGTTACATTGCATTGCATTTCATTGCCTAGCATTGAATTTTTTATTAGTAAATTGTTGCTGTGGCCTCCCGATATATAATAATATGCGGTTGTTACCATTAATTGTTTAAATGTGTTTGTCGTGTGGCATAAGCGTGACTTTTCTTTGGTTGCTTGGATCATTTCAACTAAATATTGGCAATATTTTCTCCAAAATTGCAATTTTCTTACAGTAAACTAGCAAACAGTTAGTTATCTGTTTCTTTATAATTCATATATACTTTGCCTTATAGCCAGCTACGACTATAAGCCTTACAGTCTTCTTAAACATATTTAATTATAGTCTGAAAACAGGAAGCTTTCTGTTCATTTCATAGCTAAGAAGCGATTGGAATAACCTTTCTTCTACGCCGCTCCAGGGTATACATTGTACTGCCGATATATACACATTTATCAAATGCATGTAACGAAGTATGCATCGTAAACTTAATAAAGTTATAATTAGCGAGAATATATTGGAATTTCTTTACCCCATATATTCGCAAGGTTTGCTTGCTTGTTTTTGAGAATTTTCCAAATTTCAACATTTCAAAATTTGGTCTACTCTGTCCCTTTTCACATTCTTGTCTCTCTCTTCCCGTTTGTTTGTTGAAAGGTACAAGTACCAGTTAACTCGGATTCAACACGAATGCTTTATATCTTCTTACGCTATGTTTTTAAAATGTGTTTTTAAATAATTCTTATTTCAAGCCCAGTTTATCACGTTCAAAAATCTGTTAAGAAAATGATATACATAAATGAAAGAGAGGGTATTACGCGAAAATCCGCAACAAGATTTAAGCAAAAAAGTTTCTTCAATATTAATATCGTACGAGGTGTTTCGTCATACATGGGTTTCGAAGGGTATTTTCTCGGCTTGTTCTTTTAATATTCATTTTTTGTGTATAAAAAAAAAAAAAAAAAAAAAAACAATTTTATTCACAGTTTAATCGTACAAAAGGCTAAAATTTAAACAATATTTTATAAAACTTTCATTTAAATATTTCCTAATTTTTTATTTTTTTTATATGAACAATCGTTGAGGTGATGCCCGTTATACGGGTAATAAGACAACTGTCCGAAAGAAGTAATGAAATAGACAGGGATAGGGAGAATACGTGCGTGGCCAATTGGTAAGTGTTATGCGTTCATCAGCTTAGCGTTCACTATAGTTGGAACCAGGAATGTTTTACCGTATTGAGATTTGAACCTGCAAACACTGACTTGATAGTTCCGATTCTTATGTGCTCGGTTACTCATGCGCATAAATTTAGCCGTTGATAAAAGTGTCGTCGCCGTGAATAGGATAACTCGTGCTAGGTTTATATGAAATCAAATAAGTAAAAACACTTTAGTCGGGCAAGGTTGCTATCCTTGAAAACTGTACACCACTTCACCTAAGATAGTCATTCATTCATTCTCGTGATAATACATCAATCCTCTTCAATTTGCTTTTTTTCCGTGAAAAGTCATACTTTTCATGAAAGTCATTATATAGGAAGGGGCCCAAGCATTGTGCTGACATGACATTATATTAAGTAAATTTAATTTTCTTGTTAAGCAATTTATTACTCTTCAGTTATTTTCATTATATAAACTACAACTTGGATTTTGTTCAGATATAAAGGGTCACTTGTCATGACAGCACTTCTATGGACTGGGAACCACAAAACAGATCTGCATTGTCCAAATTACGTCTGATTAGATCTTCTCACAGAAACGATTACATAAGGGGAGGGTTGAAACTTTGGCCCATCCGATCCAAACTTGACATTTGAATTTATTTATACCAAAATACAATTACTCAGCAACCTTAGTCCAAGAAATATCGGAAATTGAAATTCGCTTTCACATAACAGCTTCTTCAAAAAAGGGGAATGGTTTTTTGAATGAGGCTTTGTCCTTGGGGAAAAACACGGCAAAATCCAAACCGAGCGAAGAATTTAAAAAAGTACAATTCCTAAAAATTCTCTAATTCCCTAAAAAGAACATAGCAAGCATTCGTGCAATCACTGCTCAAAATTCCAATGAGATCGTTGCCTTCGTTTTCGAGATATTTGGCTCACGAAATTCGAAAATAAAGTTGTGAGAAAAAGAGGATTAACCATGAAGTAGCATTAGCACTGGGAATTTCTAAATGCTCTCCTTCCTGAATTTTATCATCGATTGATTTTGGAATTTTGAAGCAATATTCTTGACATGTTGTAGTATTTAATAAGAAAAACGAAAATAGTTTTTTTCAAAATCAAAACACAAGCAACATCTTGATGAGAATTCAGCATCGTGTGTCTATATACTCGTATATAATTCGTCCCTAAACTATAAAATAAACAATGTAAAATAAGACAATGATAGACACTGACAATCCTTATTAGCTGAAAACTTTTCCGTTACGGTTCCGCATATCAGATGAACATGAATTTTTTGAAAAGGTAAATATTTCACACATGAAAAAGTTCAACGTCGTGTTCCATGCTTCCTTACTTGGTTGCCTGTGAAACATATCACACGTGGTTCACTAAGTGAAAACTGACACATGTGTCGACTTAAAAACAAAAAAAATCTTCATCGAAAAAGACAAAGGTAAAACGCAAAAGGTAAAATGGTTTTTAGCCTACACCCATCATCTAAGTCGTATTGTCAAGTTTCAAATGCGTATAAAGGCATTCCGTAACAGACAATAAAAAGGTTTCGCCTGCCTCACAACTAACGAGACCAAGACGTGTTTCAGAAGCGATATACGCGATTTTCACACAAGGACTATAATCAAGATGCTCATTGCTTGAGTCGGCCAGGAACTATTCATGGTAATCTAATCATGGTCTTAACGCACTCCGAACACCACTTGGAAACGCTATCGGTAATTGGTCATAACCTCAACATCTGAAAAGAGACAGCTATGCAGGGTATATACAGGGAACTTGCAAAGTGTAATACATTCCATAATTGAGAAATTTGAGAAATTTTGTGGCTAAACTTAGCTAACTTCCATTCAGTCTTCAATATATCCTTGCTTAAGTTTAATGCATATTGTTCGATTGATTTTCCAATTTATTTGCTTCGTCTTCTTAATGATTTTGGTTAGGACTTCTAATATTCTTTTCTATCTTTGCGTGGCATCTATATTCTATGTAAAATTTGATATTAAATTGTTTTTTAATCGTTAACTATTTTCTCCTTGCATGTAAAGAGGCGCTGTTCGCTCACGCTTTCCTTTTCACTTTTCCCTTTCCTTCTTAGACAGAAAAGAAACTGTCTTCCGTCCGGATGTTACTAGATTACATTTTTCTGTAGCGAGTCCCAAGGAGTTTCGAGGAAGTGGTGAGTCCCCGTTGATGGAAGCGTTGCGTCAAGCAAATCTTGACATTTCAGCCTTTCGTCAATTCTGAATGCTGGTACAGGATTTCAATAACAGTAAATGCTCCAATTCTTCTTGCTTTCCACCGTCCTTGCTCAACATTCTCGATAGGAAAAGGAATAATACCGTCCGTAATTTGATTGCATTTAGTTATTAAATACAGAGAAACATAAAATAAAGTATATATATATATATATATATATATATATATGTATATGTATATGTGTATTTAATAACTAATGTATTAACATAATAATGTAATATATATGTGTGTGTATTCTTTTTTTTGCTAAATATCATACGTTGCACTTGCGGTCTATTCGTTGAGTTCTGATTGCCGTCAAAGCTTTTTAAAGATTTCGATGATTTTCAGTGAAAGAAACTTTTGCTTCTTGCACTGCCTTGACGCAATTTTATTCTTCTTCTAACAGATATTGACTTGAAGTGACGGCAACAGATTAAAACAACTTCAACAGAAAGCATTAAATTCTAATGCCCGTATAAAATAACAACAATTTTTAATGCATTTTTTTAATGTCCTTATGATCGGAACCCTTTTCGCAATATTTTTTAAATTTAAAGTTAATATTATTTATTCATTGGCTAATGTTGGCGCATTTAACACCCAAGACATTAATTTCTCTGATTTTTTTTTTTTTTTTTTTTAATTTTTAAAATAATTTTAAACACCTTTAAAACATTATTAAACAATTAATTTATTTTGAACATGAATTGACCAGCGAATGCAGTGAATCAATCAGTCAGCCATCATCAATTGCTTGCAATTGTTGCTGAAACGCAAGACAATTTTATGAATTTTATGAGCACATTAGAAACGAAACGTGTTTAAAATTAATTTATATGTTTCTGCTATAGTCATAAAAATTACCCAAAAAACGTCGACTGAATATTGATAGAAAATAAAGTAAAAACAATCGAAAAAAAAAAAAAAAATTAAAATACCAATAACTTAAGTTTACAGTGTGATAAAATCAGTGCTGCAAAATGCCATGAAATATACACAACGCCCCCTAACGTCCAATTCTATAATAAGGGTCATTGTCATGAGAAATGTAAGCGCAAGAAGAGGGATTGTGCGTTGCACAAACATTTTTAACGATGAATGAATTCCTATAGAGCGTTTTGTATATCGAATAAAACGTAGCCTGAATTCTAAATTTGTATCTTTAAGCTTTTAAACTTTGGTATAAATGCGCAGTTCTCTTACATAATTTCGATATTCGCGTTTGAGTGGTTGGAGTAAAATTATTTCTATTTTTCTTTTTTTGTTTTTTGAAAAACGCGATAAACTAAAATGATTCAATTAAAGATATCGTCGGTGTTCATATGTTGTTTATTTTCCATAATTGGAGCGGATGTATCGTTGTTACGTTACAATCGATTATCCTCTTCCCCAACGCAAAGTTTGCAACGTTCAGAATCCAGTCTGACGCCATATCCTGCCCGGGGCTATCGTCCTCAGCAAACATTTAATTTACCTCGTGAACAACCGATTTTCGCTTTGGCCGGTGAGCAATTCGCCAGTAGCAATAAATTAAATAGCGAAGATAGTCAATCGTCGTTACCAATATCTCGACCGGAATTAGTTTACGGTTCACCTGAAAAAGAAACCGAGTTACAGCGTTTTAGCTCACAAAGATTACGTTCTCAGAGACTAAGATTAGCTCCCGCTGCTGCCACTGCCGCTGTCGCTCCCGTCAAACTTGAACGTTTAACTAATAATCGTGAGGATCAAGAGGATGACGATGATGAAACCTCTACATCCATTGATATCGAAGTTGGGGGTACCAAGAAGACGCAAGACGGTGATAAGAAGCCTATGATGCAATCTGGAGAACCAGTGGTAACTTATTACCCTGCTAGTGCAGTCGGTTTTGTACATCCCCTGGCCGCATATAATTTGCCAACACCAGCCGGTTACTTAACGGCAACTAATGTTCCCACTGCCTCTTACTATCAACCGCAATTCAGTTTTGCCGGATCTCCTGCTCAACTGCAGGTTTGGTAGTTATTATGATTCTCGTAAAACATGTTCTTATTGTTGTTGTTACTATGATTGTTTGTAGTTTAAATAAAGCTTAAAATAATTTAATTGCAAGAATTCTAAATGCGTAAACTAAAAAAACTTATAAAATGCGATAATTGTCTATGTGGTTTGGCTTCCTTGAGCTGAAAGATTAGCAAGTCCTACGATCAAGAATTCATTTAAATCCGTCGTTCGATACATTACCGTGAATCTTTCGGCGTTCAATATTAACGAGCTGTGGTTTGTGTTATCCTCTTTTTAGGTGATCTATTTCATCTACAATCTACAAAATAGTTTAAAGTTTGAGATCGAACGGAATTGAATCTTAACAACTGTCGTCAAAGCTTTTCCAGCAGAGTTTTCTAGCAGAACAATAAATCCCAGGTGTACAAATGGTATTTGGCATGCCTGGCCATTGTGGCAGTTGTTAATGTAATACTCGAGGAAATTCCTATCATTTCATCTCTTGTTGTTTAGGAAGAATGAGCGAAAGCTCCAGAAAGCACAGGCATTCTCAGTTTATGTTACACTGTAGACGTGTCCTTTAAGCGATTTGGCCCATTTCCAATGCCAGCCTGCTCGCAAGCACTTGTAATGCTCTTATTAAATATAAAGACGATATATCTTTACCGTCAATCTTTACGGACGGGCGGGCAAAGGGGGTGTTACAGATATCACGATTGGTTAATTTAATTTGATGTTAATCAAGGGGAAACTCTTTATGCGATATCTGAAGTTTCCCATGTGTATTGTAAATACTTTTACGAAATAAATGTATCGCCACCATCTCGATGGTGGGAATGAAAAACATTTGACATCAATTCGGTCAAGGCGATGCAACGCTATACAGACTTCTAAAAAAATTCGTCGTGCTTATTGTGGTGACGCTTTATCGAAACCAATGACACGTAGTCAGGTTTCGTCGTCTTCGCTTTGCAGCTTTCGATTCTAAGTACGCGTCGCGCTCTTCGAATTCTTCGGAATGTAGACAAACCGACATATTTCATCTCTTGATATGGCTGCGAAACTAAACATTGACCAAAAACAGTTTTGAGCCATTTGCATAAAGCTGAATACAAAAGGAAGATTGATATTTGGTCAGCAGTGAAAAGTTCATTAAGCTTCCGTCTGCGATTGACCGCCGAAATAAAAAGAAAGCGACCCGTCTTTCAGGGGATTCATAATCAACGATGAAGACTGAGCTGCATACGATAAAAACATGATGCACAATGGACAAGGATGCGCCAATGGGAGCAAAATGCGATTTGATATTTGGGAATTGAAGTCATTCCTTTTTCGGGATAAGGGAGGAAAGAAATTATGCATCATGACTTATGTCAAAGTTCCAAGATATTTAGTTTGACACTCTAAGTAAGCTTCTTTGATGTCTCAACAGAAAGTGACAAAACTTACCTTATGCTTTACGGGTTTAAGGGATCTTTAAGATCGTTAAAAACGATATAAAACTATACTTAGAATCGATTTAATTGTTAATTATTCATCTATAAACGAGGAAATACACGGTGTAATAATTTTCAGAAATAAGTCCAGGAGGAGTTGATTCAACAAATCTTAACAATGAGTGCGGAAAAAAATTGGTCCAAAACGGAAGGGAATCGAATGATATGAAAGTTCATTCGAAAGCAACAAGAGTAGCATGAATAGGTAAGAATATTGACTACCAAGTCAGTGTTCGGGGTTTCAAGCCTTAAGTGCGTTAGAGTATACTGTGGTCAGTCGGTAAGGGCATAACACTGACCGATTCGGCACTTCCCTATCTCGTTAATCACATCTTTCTGACCGTGTTACGTGAATAGACTACATCCCGTGGCGCTATGTTCATATCTAAAAAGAAAAAAAAAAGCCTTAGATTGATACTCAAAGCGAGTTTACTCCTAAAATAACAAATGCCCCTTCATTTATTTAGCTCAGCAGTAATCATTTTTTCGCTTAAACACTTCGTGCTCAAGAGAACGAGAGGCGTCTTTTAATCAGCCTAACATCTCTTGAGAAGAGAAGAATGGGTCTTGCCGCGGGTTTCGTGGTTAAGTTTATTTATGTGGAAGAAGAGTTTTCAACTTTACAGAGTAACCTGGCCCTTCACCGTCCCGTATCGAGTCTCCAGTTATTTCTTTCCCTTGCGCCTACTGCGTTGCGGAGCTAGCTATGAACGACATTTTCCTATGCGCGACCTCTGTAAACTCTTTAATAAAAATTATCACCTCTTCTCCATTTCTTCACCGATAACGTTGTTGTGAGTTGCTAATCTTCAATGTTGGTGTTATTTTCCTTTATCTTCCTTTTGCCGCTGTAGGTTTAGGATTAAGTATTTTAAGGTCTAGCTTCTAAGGTATCCCGCTGCTAATAGCTAAACAAAAAAAAAAAAATATGAAAATAGATGGTCGTCGGTGAAAGCCATGTTATTTTTTGTGGCTCACGGCAGCGCTTTCCTTTCTTTTTAGAGAAAGCCTATCTAAGCATACACCCATGGCTATATAAATAGCACAAAATTAAAATTTAATTTCAAAAAAGTTTCCAAAGTACGTAACTCCCTACCAATACAGTAAAAGCTCCTTATTCGCGCTTCCTTTATTCGCGGTTTCACTATTCACGGATGAAAAAAATGCGATCCAATTCCTATATTCGCGGCTATAAATTTCTTTATTCGCAAATTAATCCAGGCCTTTAAGCTTTATTACATTAGACGAACCTTCAAAATCATATTTGATAATATGGAATGTAATCCTGATATGAATGTTATGGAATGCAGGAAGAAATTTGACATAGCAAAATGCATCGTAAACATAAAAAAATCATTGGAAGAACTGAAGCCACACACATTGAAGCCATGCTGGAAAAAACTGTGGCCTGCTCTCACTGCGGAAAATGACGAATCTGTGCAAGTTCAAACTTTCACTGCAAACATTGCCGAAATCGCGAATGGAATAGGACGAGATGGGTTCGAACAGATAGAATCAAATGACATTCAGGAATTGCTTGAATCGCAAGATGAAGATTTGACTGAAATTTACTTTTTTAGGAAATGTTAAATTCACCGCCCATTGAAGAAGCGGCAGTGCAACAAGCACTGTTAACGTGACATTTACTTTGGAGAGCCTTAGTGAGGGTTTAAGAATGGCAAATAAGCTTGGCGATTTCTTTATGAACATTGACCCGTCTATGGAACGAAGTCTTATTTTTAAGAGGCAAATTGCTGATGTCACAGCTGCGTATCAGTTTGAATTGAAGGAGCTTTTAAAAACTGCCAAGCAAGAGAAACTTTCAAAATTCTTCAAACCATTGCCTAATCCTTGATCAAAATGTTAAAAAGCTTAAATTAAATTGATTCTTTTTTTTTGTCACCTAGGAACGTATCCCCTATAATCCCATATAAATTACCATTCCGTATTCACGGTTTCAGTTTTCGCGGCATTTTTATGGAACGTATCCCCCGCGAACAAGGTGCTTTTACTGTATTTCAATATTATTTATTGTTATCTTTTTGCCTTTGCGTTCGTATTTATTACTCCGCCAGCGCATACCTGAAAAATTCGAACGATCGCATATTACGTGAAAGAAAATTTAAGAAAGAAGATAATTTTCATCCAAACCTAACGCTTATACGGAATATGATTAAATTTTTGCTATGAAAGTAATAAAAAGTATTTCTGCAATGTTACGCTGTTAAGCAAACAAATATTAAATGTGCGCTCAACGAAATATATTTCTTTAAATTTAACCAATTCAAATTGACAATTTTATGATGACTAGAGGAATAAGTTATGTAAATGTTTCGAGTCAATCCCAAAAAAAAATTGCTTGAAAAACTCGCTCGATTTAACCAAATCGTAATTAACCAAATTTCAATTTCCTTCGACGAAAAGTAAAATGAAAAAATTTAATGAGAAACAAATCGCCTGAGTCGTTCCTACTCCCCCTCGCTCCTACAATACGAAACAATCAATTCGAGTGAAGTACGCGCTTAGAACTAACCACATTTCGTAAAAATCAATTCGGGAAAGAGTTATCGTAGTTCTAGTGCACTATTTTTTGCCCACATCATGCTCTATGCTGAACAGCTTAAACAATGAAAATATCAGTGTCGTAAACGTCCTCGAATTACATTCATATAATTTTTATTGAGTGAGCAGAACTTGGAAAAAGCAAAACTTTCAATTCGCTGAACGTCCTTAGGAAGCTAATTAGATGATTTCATGTAAGTCGTCTTAAAAGACGAAGACGAGAATGAAGACCGCAGAGTGCAGAAATATTAGAAAGTCGTTGGACACAGTTGTTCAACTTAAAATGACTTTCGCTACCAAATATTTTATGTTTGACATGTGCTGCACTTACGCTACGGATTTATATTTAAACGAAATATTTCTTTCACTAGTTAACTTGTCGACCTTTTCATAACTATTGAATTGAGAATGAAAAACAAAAAAAAAAACTGAAAATGTTTTCTATAAATTATCATCGGACTTCATCGTAAATGAGTCACAGTCGCTTAGACACTACTTACTATTGTATTTAGAATGCGATACGCGATTTTGTTTATATTTTTTTCACATTGAATATCTGTAATGGTGTGTAAATATGCATAAAAAATTTGCATTCGCATCTTGTTTCATTTGAAACAAAAATAAAATATTCACGATCTACCTCAACAAAAGGAGCTCCTGTCCGTCATTGAGACGTTCAGTTAGTCAGCTATATGCTCTTTTAGTACCGTCAACAACAGCTGGTATATTGCAAATTGTAGTCGTTGCCGTTGTGTTTTTCCCTTTACTTTTTTTCTTTGTAAATTTGTTTTTGTTTTTTTTTTTGTTTTCGTAAATATAATTGAAATTATTCGCACACGTAAATGATGGAAAGGATAGAAGGAATTACGGCCCTAGAAACAAAGAAAAACTTCTTGCTTTATAGCAAAGAAATATCGCTTTATGTCAGGTAAGTTCAGACCGAGTTTTCATCGGTCCGACTAGATAAGAAGAATCATTTCGTCTGTCTGATTCAAATACCTTTAGCTTGCATATGTTTTTTTTTATTCACCTCTTACAAAAAGAGGAAAAAACCTTCCGAGCGTCGTTTAACAAAGCAAGCCAATTAATCTTGAATCGTATTCAATAAAGGGAAATATTAAAGTGTTATCACTTATGCCGAGAATCTGTAAGGGAAAGTAAAGTCCCAAGCAAAATGGCATATGAAAATTGTTAAACGATAGTTCGGACGGATTAAATAACAAATTTTTGTTATGGTTATTTAGATGCAGCAGTTATATGATCTCTCAATTACCGGTTAAGAGAGAGCAACTGAAAAAGCGAGCTGCAATTACGTTCTCTCGATGTTTGGTATTTTTCATCGTATTTCAGTAGTTGTTGGTATGTTCCCATAAAATAGCTTAAATATTCAAGCTTCTCCGAATAAATTAAAAAAAAAAAAACAAAGTTGACTTAAACACCAGCAACAGGTACTCATTCTTGCACGTCTTCAAAAGTAATTCTTCATCATTTTTTCTATATATATATATATATATATATATATATATATATGTAAGCAAACTTAGTGAGACCAGTTATATAGCTTAGTTTGTATTAGTTGTTGACATTTTAAATCCAGATAAGATGAATTCATTTTTAATAATGAGTCAATATCTAAAAAAGGATTTGTTGTTAACAAACAATTCCCTAGTGTAGGGCATCTTTGGAGCCATATTTATATACTCAATTGAATATAAGAAATTTTTTAAAACATTTAAAAAGAAAACAATAACATGTGATGACGATAAACAATCCGCCATCATCATAAATAAAGGCAAACAAATGAAAAGTCAATGAACGATCAATGAATTCACAATTAAAATACTGAGCATATTGTATAAAAATGATCATCATTATTATCATATTCCTGGTCATTATAATCATCATCATTATCGTTATGATGAGGGGCAGCAAGCGAATCGAACTTTTCTCTTTTTTTTTTATTATTTATTTATTTATTTATTTAGTTTTATTTTTTTATTTTATTTATTTATTCTTTTTTTTTTGTACAGGCATTGTAAACATTGCAGTGTAGTATAAATATTATACACAATCACTTCACTTGTAGTCACTTGTCATTGTCAAAACAGCAATGACTAAGAGTTTCATGAATTCGAAAATAAAAAAAATTTTAAAAAAGACAGAAAAGTCAAAAAAAGAAAAGGAAAATAAATATAAAAAAAAAAAGAAAAAAAAAAATTCATGCTCTTCGTGATCAATTGATCATCAACATTATCGTAATCATGATGATGAGCAACAAGAATAACAATTCAAAAGTTGAATGCTTAGCTTAACAGTCAAAATATTAAATACTCATAAAAGAAAAAAATAAAGAAAAAAAAAATAAAAAAAACAATAACTGAAAACTTTTCCTTATGAATATTGTTGATTTGTGTTTATGTTTGCATTCTTTTATATAGAAACTGAAGTCTGAAGTGCCATTTGATTTATAACAATGTAAATATCACAAACTCATAAGTCCCTATATATATATATATATATATATATATATATATATATATATAT
>NW_023998415.1:1584398-1702195 GCF_014805625.2 Glossina fuscipes | reverse complement strand
TATATATATATATATATATATATATATATATATATATATCTATCTATTCACATACAATCTATTAATAGTCAAAGTGGTCTAAGCCATGTATTAAAAGTAATACTTCAATATACGTTACCAAAATATATTTAAAAATTTCAACGTTAAATAAATTGCAAGACATAGCCTCACTTCACACCGGTGTACGTTTTTCTATACTCTTAGTAATCATCCGCTTCGAATTTCAAATAGCAAAGCATCTCTTTTTTAATTGAACAAATCTTATGACTATAGTATGGAGATGTCTTTCTCAGCTACCATGGGGAATGTAATTGATTTTTCAAATCTATATAACGTCCGAAAAACGAAATCACTGTAGCCATGTTTGTCAATCAGTCTGTCCTTCCACCGCTTGCTGAAATTACAATTATAATTTGTAAATTGCGTTTAGGAAAACGAACTTAGCGTCAAAAATACTTTTCCACGCTCATCAAATTAGATTTCAAAAATACCAAGGTCAATTATCCATAATAGTTCTGCTTATAATCAACAATAAAGAGCAAAAAAAAAAAAAAGATTCTTTGAAATTTCGACGATAAAGAATTTACTAAAAATGAATCGGCAATAATATATACCGACTAGTCACACTCACTAGGTCGCGATTAACAGCCATCCCCCCGTCTCCCTCTCCTTTCTCACCTTCACCATATTACACCTGTAGGTGATATCCCGTGGCCGAGTAGTTATGCTAAAAAAAAAAAGCTTAAATACGTTAATTTAATTATTACTGCTTAGCAAGTAATCGTCTCTTCTTTGATTGACAACATGAATCGCTTTCGTTCAAATTCCCCCCAATCAATACTTTTTAAAATCTGCCCCTATTTCTCTACGTATGGCCACGAAGATTAAACAATTCAATTTTGTTTTCAATATTCTGCGTGCCGTAGAGCCTCTCCACCAAAACACGCTTAATAAAGCTTGTTCAAATGTTGTTATTCCTGCAAGTTTTTGCCCTCATCCAAAAGAAAAAGTTGTCAAAAAACGCTTCTTATAAGCAGCTCTTACGTTAGTTTCTTCCTGTCCTTTTTCTTTCGAATTTTAGTCATAACACAAAATGATATACACATTGCATGTATGTATGTACGTATGTATGTATGTATGTATATATGTATGTACGTACGCACCTAGAGTTCATTGCGATAGATTAACTTTTAAAATGGCTATAGCCTGCAGATGAAACCTTGAAGGAAATCCGTGTCAGAGCTATTTAAGCCTATAGAGCGAGAGTGATCGTGATCCATCTTCAAATTAGGTAAACTGACTGTTGACCGTTTCGAAATAAAACTCCCAATAAGCCAACTAAAATCCTTCTAGTTTACAAATTATTTTACGCACAGTTCCTATGTACTGTATTCGTCCTAAGGAAAGCGAATATAACATCTTTTCCTTTTTTTTCTTTTTTCATTTAAACAAATATTTCAAAGCCGAAAATCATATCAAGATTAGTAGTGTTCGCCTACAATTCTCTAAAAAATGTTATACAAATGAACCAGATTTCTTAAATTGCTCTTTTCAATTTTAAGATCATTTTGAGTTCCAGTTATGACGTCTTGCATATTATACAGTTTTTATATATCACCTCTAATAGACTCATTCATAAAGAATGAAATAATCGAACTAGAACCTGCACCATTTGCGGTGCCGGGCATATTAAGCTCATATGCAAGCATGTAACGCTCAAAAGGACTTCAGATAGACCAAGCTTTTTTTTATGCCTAGCCGATTTAGAATCATATGCTGAATCAATTGAATTTTGTCTTTCTCTCTGCTTTTCCACGTATTTTTGTGTCCAAACTACAAGTTATTTTAATAAAGTTTAGTATACTGTAAGTAGCCTTGCGACCATTCTCTATATTCTGTCCTATTTTCAAATATTTAAAAAAATTGAATTTTCAAAGTTTCTCTGTCGCTAAGTCATAGCACTTTGGTATTCTAAATTGATACGAAAGATGATCAGATGGGCTGATACAGCCATCCATCTTTCGTACGAAAACTAACCCTTGATAAGGGGAAAAAAATCTAATGTTTACTATGCTGTTACAAAAATGGATTCGCAATTTGGCGTAAAATCCAACCATAGTAAATTCGGGGCATTGCCATTCGGCAAAATGGGTTTAATTTCTAGTCCGACTTAACATATAAAAGAGTATCTTTTTTGCATTGAAGCAAAGATTGCTCCTTGGAAATAAACGAAGAATTGTATGAGTCGAACATCAAATAATGCGCCATGTCAGACATCCTAAAATAAGTTTCCATTCATCTATACGCCATGCAAAAAAACAGCGCAATATGCCAAAAGATTAACAATTCCACGCTGAGTTTGCTCAGTGTTCGAACTCATTGATCTACACCCAAAATAAAAGGCAACGCATTTATGTATAAATGAATCCAATCATTATTCATACCAGAATAAATAAATATTCTTATAATTAAATAAACTAACGATGAAATAAATAGTGACGAGACGACATCTCAAAAGTTTAAAATTAGTAATAATACCAGCCAAGTTTATGTCTCTCCTCACGGCCGGGGATAGAGCATCATCTGAGTGACCTATCCATAGGTCGGGGTTGCGCAACTATGACATTTTTACTTTCTTTGACGGTTGTTATTATTGGGCACTAAAAACTCCATGTAAGATGAATATAATTTCGTTTTTTTGTAATTTCCTAATGTATTAAGGATATCGTCGATACGACTTATTCGAGAGGAAACAATAATTCCACAGTTGGTTTCCCCAAAAGAAAAGTTGTGTAAGCATTACTTTGGGTGAATGAAAAGGCTAACCGAAGGCATCACAACCACAATAATCTTCTAAATTCAAGTGATGATGAAATTATTTTACCTTTCTTCGATATCGCTTAAGGAGCAAGTAATGCAGTTATTCCACGTCCAACTGTTATTCATTTTCACTTGGGCATTATCAATGCATTATTATAATGCACTCATCTACCTGTCCTCATCGAAAGCAATCTGTAGCAGCTTACTGCAAAAATGTCCCATTGTTAAGGACAACCTATAATTGGTAAATTGAAGATGTGACTAATACTCCCGTGTACTGGTGGCGATATTCTTCAACTTCCTGATTTACTAACATTGCGTAGTGAGTACATTAATTCTAAGTTCTTGATGGCGATTGTAAATTAGCAATGGGGATCGCCAACACTTAAAAGGGAAAATGAGCGTCTAATGGCGTTGAGTATGTGATCGAAGTGATAAATAATTTAAATTGCAAGCAGCTCTATATGACGGTACCGTTTACACAGATTTCAAAAAATTACTTTAACGCTAAGCGGAAAAAAAGAACTGTGAACATTCTTGATTTAGGCCATTTTCCTAACCAATGGTATTGTATTCGCTTAACGATAATAAAGCTTACAATGCGTTGAGTTTTCTGTTTCCTTGCAATCTTTCTTTTCGTTTATTATCGCTTAGCTTGCTCAAGCGTACGCTTCAATGACTTAAAGGTCAATGTCTAGTGAAACGTAAAATGCTTCAATTGCTGTTGAACAAATAAACTCTTTATTGGGGCATATATGGACACATTTCATAATGTGTACATTTAATGCATATACCGGAGCAAAATGTCAAAGAGAAAAAATTTCAACTTGTCCTCAATCCTCTCTTATTCAAATCTTCATCTCTTAATGGCTCATGCAATTAAAATTATTTCTAGAATATTATAATCGCTTTCACGACACGAAATTATTTTTTAAAAATACTCCAATTTTTTTTTTCATAATCATTATTATATATTTAAAAAAAAATGCAAAAACACACATCGTATAAATAAATTCTCTAATAATTGTTAAGTGTTTAATGCGGATGGTTTTGAAAATAATTGCAGAAGATTATGTGTATGCATATGTCAATACACTGGTCAATAATTCCCAGGACTAAATAGGCAAGCAAAAACTTTTGTCTTGCTTAACTAAATTTTATCCATTAATATAGTAAAGGATTGGCAAGATGCTTAAAATACGTTCTAGTTCTCATAATGATCTCATAATTTGATCTAAATACTTTTCCTGGAACGGACTTTCGCGATTTGCAAGCAGATAATATTCGCTGGATGTTAAATTAAGAGGGTACGGCGGATGGGCTAGCAACTCGAACTTTAATACGTAGAATATTGTTATCCGTAACGCGTTGATATTTGTTTTTTTTTTGCTTTTTTTTTTTACGGAGTGAATATACAGTTTTTCGACATCTTCAGGGTATCACATATTTCTTATAATTTCGCTTTTTGACTAACGACAATAATTTTCAGCAGAATTTTTTTACGATTTTCCGGAAATAGGGAAGAAAGGAAGGTAGGAGCAGTAATCCAGTAATCAAGCTTTTCAGGAATCCATAGCGTTTAACGTCAAGCTATCAACAACTCCCTTGTTCTTGTGTGCGTGAACAAGAATTATCGTAACATTTTTCAACTCAACACTAATTTTGAATGGTATTTTTCCTATTGGACACAAGATATTTTGAATTTTTCAATTATTTTAAAGTAATAAAAGCATACATACCTCAATAAGAAATGATCGAAATGACATGAAATTTTGGTAGACCTCCTTTGACAAGCTATCACTTTGTAAAAATAATATGGATTTTTTTCCTTGGAACGAAACAATAGGATGCATTTAAATTACAAATTTGATAGAAATTTTAAAGTGTACATAATTAAAGGATTTTTATTTTTAGATGAGAGCGTCAATTAGCGCAATACTACAGCGAAAGCGTTCCTTTAGAAAACTGACAGTTTTCTTTTAATTTTTCTTTCTCTATCGTTTCGCGTGTACACTGGATGTATACCAACCAACATGAACAGTTTTCAATATGAAGGCAATGTAATCGCATGCTTTCGCCTTTAGACTCTTGTCTATGTTAACGACCCCACACATTCGAAGAGGGTTAGTTTTCGTAGGAAAATACGAAAATCTCAAAGCGGTCGGCGCGATGTCAAGAATAAGATTAGATAGGGAATCTATCAATAATATTTAATAAAAAAATTTTTGAAAGCAACGATGAATTAGCTGCAAGAAGAAGAGCAAGGATAGACGCGATATTAAAAAAGTATTTTTAACCATTTTGTCGTATTAGTTTACCCTAATTATTACATTTACCGCCGAATGAAGCATCAGTGGCCCCACACGGTATGTATATTTTTGTGTAATGTTTGTTGTAGACATTGTTTTGGCCATTAAAATGAAATTATCGACTTCAAACTTGGCAAAAGCCTTGCAAGTCCTTGCATGCAGTTTGGCATTGAAAATGAGACAAATTGGTCGAAGGGCACGCCTATAGTACTACGTAAACTGAGAACATCTCTGTTTTTCAAAAGGAATAAAAAATTGGCTTTTTGCTTCTTACTCAAAAAGTACAGCGTACAGTGCATTCAGAAAAATTTGACGGTATCATCTATGGGGGATGCTGTAGTACCTGTACAGAAATGACCATGCCTACTTAATTCTGTAGTTTGTCATAATTTCATTTTTTTTCCAAAACCTTTATAATGCGGAAACGCAAGCTTCAAATACTACACTTCAGTTGTCCACTTGTCCGTCTGCGCAGTTATGTGGTGTCTGTGGTAAACGTTGATAATGAAATTATCGCCTACAAACTTGCAAAAGGATTTGAAAATGAGCCAAACTGTCCAAGGAACGCCCCCAAAACACCCGCACGTCTATGTGACAAAAACTACGAACACCCCTACTTTCGACATTTTTTGCTTGTAACTCAGTAAGTACAACACATACGCCATATAAATTTCCACTTTTATTCTGAAAGTATGAAAAAATCAGTCACGCCCACCCAATATAATAGAGCATCAAAATTTAGTTGTTTTTTCTTTAAAATATTGGGTCACGACGACGAATACACATGAATTTTCTTATTTGCATTTTTTTGAAGTAAACCATTTTACGCTCTTCCTACGTATAAAAAGTTGTCATGATTTTCCAAACTGTTTTTAGATGTATAAATAAATGTTGTTTGCATAAATTACTGAAAAATTGTTTAATTTTTTATATTTCATTTCTCCACAGATTAAAGGAGGAAAATAGACTTGCATTTACCTTAAAGCAAGTTCTGTGAAAAAGAAAATTAGCGTAAAATACAAAACTATATGCGGTGCTTGAAAACAGTTAAACGATTTTACGGGAACGAAATGCTAAAATAGTTGAGATATGCGAGACGATTTGTTTCCCAAGTCGGATAAAATATGTCTCTCTTGTTCTTTTTATTTATTTATTGTTTTCTTTTTTTTTTTTTTTTTCTTATTTTCTTGGTGTCAATGTGCTAAACATGATCTCCTTATTTTGCCGTGACTTCAGTTATATATAATCGCTGAAAACACTTACTGCTGCCATCTAATTATTTCGTGTTTGCTGTGGATTTGTTATAATATAAAGCAAAGATTCTGTTACTTATTCTCACTGCCAAATTTGTTCACATGTTCTCATCGATTATAGGGATTTTTAACTGTCGATTTTATTTCGAGTTTTGTATCTTTATACACATGTCGGTTAAGCCTTTAATCAATTTATTAAAATTCCTCAGCGTATTATTCACTTATGTCATCTAAGTCATGTTTCAGCACTAGCACTAATCTCTAGACATCTCTTGAAGAATTAAAAGCATTTTTGTTTTTCTTAAATATTAACCATATCATCAGGCACAGACGCTTAGTGTGTAACTTTATGTATTCTGTGTTTTCCCAGCGAAACTGTATGTATAAACAGCAAAAAGATCCGTGGACATCTATTTTTACATTAAAGTCAGTCTACGATCAAAACTTAAATCCATATGAGCCGTGAAATAAGTCGACTATTTATTGTACCGATCGACTTGGAATCATTTTTGGAATCGATCTAAGCTTGTCCGTCTGTCTGCCTGACTTCTCCGTATATATATTTGTTTTTAACCTACAGGTTACACTTTATGAGTTATTTTGCTGAAATTTACTACACACTGACGTATTCCAGAGTTGATTGTATCAAGTTTGGATCAAGAAAAGTGGATTTTCTCGACCACCATCGTATATCAACATTCTTTTATGCTGAAAACCAGTTCATCATAGTATTTTAACATAAAAGTTAACTGGACCAAATTTGAATCACATAGGTCTATTTTATGAACCCCTTTCTATATATATATAAAGGTTCTCACGAACGGTAAGTCCTTAAAAATAATAAAATTCTTAAAAAGTAAATTAAGTTTATTAAACTCAGATCACGTCAGTTGTCGTTTTGGTCATCCTGCATTAGGGCGCTTTCGTGATACATAGATGGATTCGACGGACAACGAGACATGATTCAAGCGACGCAAAATCTAATGCCGAATACAAAAATGTTGATTATATTTATCCTCGCGAATCTCAAACATATAGATCATAGTACATTATGATTCACTTAATAAAATTTGTGCCGATATTATTACGAAGAAATACTCGCAAAGATCTATAAGCAATACAAACTTTAATTACATTTTGAACATGAAAGGAAAAAGTGAAATATTTTGTTTTTATTTGCAAAAAGGCAGTAACGCGCCACAAACTCATTAAAAGACACGTACTGTCATTGCGTAGGATTCCGTAAAGGGAAAGTTTATGTTCGAAATGATTTGTAAAACATCAATGAGTTATTTTAGCCACTAATGCACTTTTCATTCAAATCAAGACTTCAATTGATTCTGAGCGGCATTTGTGACGATTACAAATGCCAGACGTAACCTCAATATCGACAAATCGTAGTTTTTGAGGCATCGTATGTGCTTTGAAATTCACTCGATTTTCGCTGTAGATGTAGGAAATAGTTTTGTATACATAGACAGCCTGATATATACATATATATATATATATACATTAATACCATTAATCGATACGATTGCTGTTTTTTAATACGGTGTCCATTCCTGAATAGTATGCGTCTATGAGCTTTTTTGCCTGCTTGTATTATCCATATATAGAGGAAAATATTATAAATTTTATGTTAAATGACCCATAATACGAACCGCTCTAACTAAGCAAGTAATCTTTTAAAAGAATATCAAAGTGAAATATCTAAAAAGAATCAAAAAAAAAAAAAAGAAAAGAAAAAAAAAAGAAGTTTGTGCTGTATACAACAACACGAAATGCCCTCTTTTGCGGAGCACACATTAGTGATTCTGACTGACAGAACAACTTAGCCAAACGCGAAAGAATTACACGAACTGTATCACCCATATATAATACAAACACAATTTGTTGTTGTGTTTTGAAAAAAGCAAAATAATAGGTGAAGAGTCTAAAACAGGGAGAAGGGTGAGCAGTTGGCTAAAGGGGCCTGATATTGTGTGCCTCCTGCAGCAACAAGTACAGTCATCTTATTCTTTTTGCTATTTTTGTTTAAACATCTTTTTCTCGATTTTCTCTTAAAAAAAAAAAATAAATAAATAAAAAAAAAAAAAAAACAGAATCAACATAGCTATAATAGGACGTGTTGTCTTGGTCATCATGAGCGTCATCATCATAATCATCATCATCATTATTATCATTGAGGTTTGATGCGTACACAAGTATAATACCAAATGGCAGGGCAAAGGAAAGCAAGAAAGTTTCGTTGGTATTAGAATAACAATTTTGGCATTTATTGAACTGGCCGTAGATTGGAGCGTAATGGAGGTTCGAAAGGAAAATGCCAGCCCTCTCTGAATGTCTTTATATATGGTTTACTATGCTTACAAATCTCAGTGATAGATATTTATTTACTTGTTTGGCTGGTAGCAACTATAAAAGCATCATTAATTTTATATTTTGTATCTCCTTTGGCCATAAAATATCGTATATTAGAGAATATGCGCATATGTATATGTTAGGTGAGATTCTCACATGTCATGCACATAACGTTCTCTGCCCAATTCCGATGTCATTTGCTTTCCTCTTCTCGCATATTTATGTGCTGCAATAAAAAATTATAATTTAATAAATTAATTGCTATCATTGAAAAGGCACAATATTTATTACCTTTTTTTAACTTAAACCGGTAATGGTGCGAGAAGCAAAAAAAAAAACGTATTATAAAGTGTTAAGTGAGTTAAAATGGATATAAAATCTGTTAACGAACAGTTAAAATTTTTATACCTAGTTTATTATGCCTACTTGCAGAAGGGATCTTTTGAAAGGTTCGATGAAATTTTCAATTGCAATGCTATTGAACTTTATTTACTGATGTAATAAACGGTGTGATAAAGGGGTTTTTCCCTCCACTATTGAAATATTCATAATAAGCGTTTTTAGAAATCAACAGATATTACTATTAAAATTAATAATGAAGGGAACATTTTTGAAAACCTCTTTGAGGCAGTGAAGTTTTGCAGTAAAAGGAGCTTTAATCAGAGTTGCCTTTTTTTAGTTAGTTCATCTTTAATCATCTTTAATAAGTTTTTACACAATCAACGACTTTTGTCTTTCTGCTTATCGTACCGTGGCGAGAAAAAGGTCAACGATTCTAAAGGGCGTTATCAAGCAAGCAAAGCATAAGATTTAAATTCCACGCCATTTTTTGGGTCATGATTCGATAGATTATTAATTAAAACAGTTCGAAAAAAGATAGATAGGAGATGTAGGCTTTTCTACAAGTTCTCGTTATCGATTTCGTTTTTGATTTTTAATTCCCTTTGCTAGTTTTTGTTGACGCTGTCTTCATGCACGTAAGCAATTTGGTTACTACGATTTGTAAAACGCCGTCACGTGATAAGTATATTCGGAAAACTCAAAAGTATTAATTCAATTATTGATGAAAATTATACGACATGAGTTTGTAGTTGCTAGTCGGGGTAAGACGTTATGGCTGCCTGCGAGCATGTTGCTGAGGGCCGTGGAATCTCGTTTCATTATCGTTCAAAAGACGTGGATATTTTACTAACTTTTGAAATCCATAATCTTCATTCATTCTACATATTTTAGAGCTTTGGGCTCTCCTTCCAAAGTCCAAAACAACTCTTGCCTCGTGAATCCCCTAAGTGATTACTAACTTAAAAAAAAAAAAAATGCCGATTTTGTCCACAATATTACGGGATGTGACGGGACCCATTTTTGCCTCAATACCCTCGTCAAGTTGCCCCATTCGGGGCTCAGAACACCAATGAACACTTTATAATGCCATTGTTTGGCCTTTTGTTAATTTTTTTGAAGAACTTGAGATAGACGCACCTCTTATTCGGAATCAAATACCGCAATTTTTGCGATAATTTGACGAAATTCGGTAGGTTGATGTGGTTTGGACCAAGAATGAACGCTATTAAAAATGACTCGGATCGGGCCACTTTTTCGACTACTTCTCAAAGAACACTTTCTTTTGAAAAGCCAATTAATGGATAACTATAGGGTAATGTAGCGTATTTAACGGTTGGCTGTGCCCAGCAATCGTCTTTCTACTTGGCTTGTGTGAAAACTAGAATATTGCTTAGAGATCTTTTAACTATAAGAATTTATCCCACCTAATGGAGTCCTTAAGTGCATTGCTTCAGTTAATGACTGTTTCCATTTTTCTCAGCGAGATGCTGGCCTAGTCTATACAAGGTTTAATTATATTATGCAATTGAAAAATGAAACAATGGGGGTTCCTTTATGACTGAAAGACTAAAAATGCATCGCAAACATACAAAAAGTCGCGTAAGCAAAAACCGTAAGGGAAAGTGACGCTTCATGAGATATTTACGAATTTCCATTACCGGGTCTTTTGATCTCTAAACCGTTCTTCGCTCTTACCAGCAATTTGGTGTTAATGTCGATCAAATAAAGATTGCATTCGATGCGGACTGGCATTTAAAATGACCGCAAAGATGGGATATAATCTCAACATTAAGCAGACGACTACTTCGAGATTTATAACTACTACTACTTTCGAGGTTTATAATGCGTTTATAATTACAAAAAATAGTAATTACTGGATAGGATTGTGAAATTCGTTTATAAATTTGTACCAAAGGGTTTGATATAGACTCATAAGTAAAACTAATCCGGGATTGATGGTCAATTAAAGGCAAATGCATATAAAGGTGTGTTTTCTTTTCTTTTTTTTTTTTAAATTTTCGTAAAACAACTAATTATTTAAACAAATAATAATAAAACTTAAGTATCAATAAAGTGAGCTTACTTTTAAAGCTCGAATAATTGAAACAAAACGAGACTTTGAAAAAATAGTACAACATCGTTGAGAAAGGATAAATATATATACATATATATATATATATATATATATACATACATATATATATATATATATATATATATATATTATATTTCTATTACAATATCTGAAAAAGTTCCCTGGAACTTTGCCTTTATTACCAGTTAATTATAAATTAATTTATGTTAAAGAAAAAGAACAAATATATATTCTGCTCTACGTCTGATAATTACATTAAATAGCTATTAAGTCAGATTTCGTTCTTCCTGCTGCCATAAATTCTTGCAACTTCTCCACTTGTAGTAAATGAAATTTTGAATAGAAGTTTAAACACGATTTTCCAATAATCAAAAACAGAGAGGAATAAATAAAAAAACAATAAAAAATATGAAAAGGAGCAGAAAGCATAAAACGACATTAATGTAAACTAAACCACAAAATAAGTAGACAGTATGTCGCATGTTGTGTGACACCAACAGCCAGAACATTCGCTGGTAACATGTTTCATACAACAAATAACATGAAACTTGTTGCATGTAGCACAAGAGTGCCGTAAAGAGATTGTTACCACTTGGCAAGAGTGTTATATTTCTGCAACATAAAAAAGCAAATAAATAAATAAATAAATAAATAATAAAAAAAAAAAAAATTAAACGAGTAAAAAAAACATTTCGCAGTTCATTGAACAGTATCATAGCCATGTACATGTATGTGTATGTCGATGTATGTATGTATCTCTGTATTTGTTTAAAAAAAAAAAAAAAAAAAAAAAATTACGAGATCTTTTTCTCGTCTTTTTCTTGCCTCGCAACTCATAGTCTCATTAGCATGCAAACAGTAGATAAGATGTTTAAAATTTGTGGTCTATAATGATGACTTAAAGAGTTGAGCGTAGTTTTCATTTTTGCTGTTGTGTATGTGTGCGTTGCTGCTGCTTTATTGTCTGTCTTTGTGTCTGTCTGGTAATATCAAGGCATGCATGGCATATAAAAAACACTTTTTACATGTTTTTAATGTTGTATCTATCAACAATTTGCACTGGTATTGTGATGTGTTGTGTGGTGTTGTGTTGTGTTGTGTTGGGTTCGGTAAGCTTATGCAAATGTTGCGCATGTGCAGTTTTTGTTGCTTTCATTTTTTTTTTTTTATTTGAATATATATACCTTGTTTTTTTAATACTTCTGCTTAAGAGTCGAGACGCCAAAGCGAGTAATATAAAATATTTAAAGGTTTTCAAGGTTAAACGCGTGGCTTAAATGATAGTTTTCTGTTTATTTTTGTTTCGGTATTAAAACAAAGCCTCTCTTGCACATAACAATAAAATGGATTTTCACTTTTATTTAAAAAAACATATAAACATTGTTTATTTTCAAGGACTAATGAAATAAAACTTTTCAAGATATATTAACACCAGACCCGAAACAGTATTGCATTATAATGAAAGTCTTTAAGCCAGAGACTCTCAAACGTTATATACTAGGTGCAGAGCTTTATTTTTACCGCATTTCCTAAAACATTCGTTTGCTTTGTCTTCACGTATTTGACTAGCTGTGACCTTTTCACGTCAAAGTATTTTCTTTTACACTTTTCGCATTATATGATTTATCCTGATGAAATGTATCCGGTATAGTTGTCAGGAACTCTGGATAGTGTTACTAAGCGACACGTTAGAATAACGAAAGCACAAGTAATTTTGATACAGACTTTATGGCTTGGAATCTATCGAAACCATCATTAGTGGACACTATAAACTCCAACTGATGACACGTTCAGATAAACTTAACCAATGCTTCCCGTTATATTCGTCACATTTTGCTGCTTATGATTAAAACTGATTTCAACTTACGATTTATTGCCGGTGCGAGCAAGACTTCAATTCTTCTAATTTCACCGAAACGAGGAGTCCTCTTGTGGATAGTTTTGGAATGAGAAAACAAGAAAAATGTCTACCTATCGGGAGATAATACTTTGAATAGAAAATTTGTCTAGTTTACTCTCTACTTCACCCCACGGAATAAATTATGACGCGCATCATTAACGAAACAGATAGAAGATTTGTTCTTGTGTTTGTAACATTCAAAAATAAGCATCGGAGACTTTTTAAATTGTACAGGTTGCTGTTGATCAATGTAACGTTTTGAATCGATTCAGCGATATCCGCTTATCCGTTATTGTTTGTTTGGCGCTTGTTCTTGGAGCAACCTTATTTGATGGGCAGGAATCGATGTAATGTAAATGCGTCTTATAACATTTGCAACTACGTTCACAATGAGCATAAGATAGTAACACTCAATGCTTAGGAAATACCGATCGCTTGTTTATGTTTATCAAAACATATTTACTATCCAGAAAATACTTTGTAGTTTTGATCATCGATCATCGAAGGATAAATGTATTTTAATTTCTCTTTTCTACCCACTTAAGTCACCCGGAAATCCTAGAACCTGTATGATAATCGCAATTCCTTTGACGCCAGCCATTATCTCGTAAGAAAAATTTTTCAATATTTTTCCCTTAATTCAATATATATGCTGACAAAATATATTTGCCTTATGGCACTTCTTTAATGTCAGTCAGCTAAACGTTTTTGCAGGTGCATGAAATACATCAGATTTATTTTAAATTGTCCGTGCCCGTCCCCTGCCCTTTCGTCATGTTTTCTTAGGATTTGCATGGTTGCAAAAACTGAAACAGAATGCGGACACTTGTAGGTAGCGTACATCAATATCAATAAGCTGCCAGCCAACCGGCACGTTTCTATATAGCTTTCTATTTTATTTTATTTTAAAAAATAGTTATCTAAAATTCCGACTAAAGTAAACGTGACTTCTTCATGAATTAGGATTTGTGTCGTTGGCAACGTTGCAAACTCGTGAAGTTCAGTTGAGAAATTCTGCTCTTCAGTAAAGAGCTTACCGTTTTCGACGGATGATTTGAGTTTTCCATTCACAGCTCCCGATTTCACTGGGTAAAATGCGATTTCCAACAGATCATTGCATCGATAAGTAAAGTCTGATCAGACATTAGAAATCGCAAAATAAAAAAAAAAAAAAATGAAAACGCAAAGGAATATCAATCCTTGTTAAAATTGGTCTTGAATTGTTAAGAATTTCTATGCGAAATATAGGGAAAAAAAAGCGAAGGTACAGACTCATTCTACCGGTCGCAAAGTAACGCAGTCGGTAGGATTCGAACCTACGCTCCCAGAGGGAATCTGATTTCTAGTCAGACGCCTTAACCGCTCGGCCACGACTGCCGCTGGCAAAAAGTTACAATTATTTGCACAAAAATAGCGAGAAACGTATTTTAATAAAAAAAAAAAAACTGAAATTATTTTCTAATAATAATTATTAAAATTTAATTCTTGTACATTTAGTAATGTTAACGATAGAATAAAATATGGAATATTCATCATTCCGAGACTATAGATACTTAAGACACACAAAGTGGTGAACGTAAATTTCAATGAAGAGACTCAATACAAAAGAGAAAAGGACGGATTCTACAACGATATCAATTCCAAAAATCTATAAATGCATATAAGTACATTGACATGTGTGCATATGCGGTACATAAAGAATGGAAAAACCACAAGGTGGAGTCTCACATACCAGCAGGTCTTGTAGATTTTGTGTTGCTATTGAATGCCGACTTATAGAAGAATAAAGAATAAGCCGCCACATCACACCACCAACAGTCACTAATATTATTATAATAGATGTATAGGAATACTAGTGTTAAGAATATTAACCGCAAAAGAGTTTGTAACATTTTCTTATAGAGAATCAGAAATCATTTAGAATCCGAAACTGTTAATACCGCATATGTGCATACTTCATATACAGTGGCGGCATAGGCTTTTGAAATTTTTTTTCCTTTTATTTTTTCATAGCAAAATGTTCGATATTTTTACAACATATTTACGTAGTGAATAGGTTTTCTTAGTCATTTACCTGTGATGAAGTGCTAAAGTGCCAAATCAAGTAATACAAAAGATGGCATTGGTTTAGGTAAACATTTCTTGTCTTTTCTTTCGTTCTTTTTTAACTCTTTGTTCATTAGTTCTTATGATTCCCCGCATTTGCTTGCAAAGTAGTAAAATAACTAATTATGAGTTGAGCATCAAGAACAAGAACAATAATTATGCATTCATTGTTGTATGCGTTCGTGGGTATGCATTACCTGTTCGTCGCTCTTCGATCATCTCCGTTTATGATATAAAAAAAAATGAAACAAGAAAAAAAAAAAAAAAAACAAAGAGTGTTTTATGAGGTTTTCATGACTGTTACTCAAACACTTTACTCTTGCGTATTGTTAGTTATAGTCTTCTTCAATAGTATAATATATGGGGCGTTGGTCTAACATTAAACGCATTTAAAAGCAAGTGAATTATAAATTTAATAACCAACTTCTTTTTCATCTTCTTTCTTTTATCAAGCTGTTCATTCAAGCCAAGGCCAAGGAAAAAACTGCTGAATGGTGTAAGTTATGCCTCAACTAATGACATATAATTTACTAATTGGTGTAAAAGTAAAGAACACGATAATTTTACATATAAAAGTTCCCATATGCATTTAGTTGTTTTTCGCTTTCTTTACGTACATAATTATGTACGGAATGTAAAGAAAAATGATCAACAACATGAGGACGACGCCATAATGGAAATTTGGAATTAAAGCTTAATTTGCTTCGAAACAAATTTTACGATGTGTTTATGATGTATACAATTATAGGTTATACGGCTAATGTGCTGCTATAGTGCAATAATCTAACTATAGTACATCATTATTTCAACAGGACCGAACCAAACCGAACTGAACCGAAATGTGGCAAAGCAAACCTACCCTCACTTTTATTTATTGTGCTCGTATATCTATATGGCGGTTAATATGGCGCAAACTGTCGATTGTTGGCTCAATTTGTAATCAGAAATGAATGCCTTCAAACCTATTCTTTCCTCATTTCCATTTGCGTTCCTCTTTTTGTCGTTTTTGATTTTTTTTTGTTTTTTTTTTTTTATTACGAAATGCTTATTTCTTTGTTCGTTGCTTTATGCACGTTTATGGCAGCTTATTTAGTTTGCTAATGAAAATGTTACACATAAATTGCATATTTTATAATCAAAAAAAAAAAAAAAAAAAAAAAAAAAAAAAAAAATATTATAAAAAAATTAAATATTTTATAAAAAAAAAAAAAAAAAAAAAAAAAAAAAAAACAAGCCTCACGATATCGCGGAAATCAAATATATAATCAAAATGTTAAAAAAAATAAGAAGCGATTTTAAGCTCCCTTCTCTTTGTTCAATCACTCGAGGAGAAATAAAGGCCTTACTACTCAAATTTGTTTATAGTGGCCCCAAGAAATGATAGTTCAAGGTTCACATTATATGGTAGATGGATTAATGCATTTTATTCAAACCCTTTTGCTACGCGGTCTATCATCATCATGGGATAGTATTGCGCTCATTCTGGCCACAAATCCGGATCACCTTTAATAATTTATATTATTCTGCCTACTTATGCCCCATTCTTAGTTCAATAAGTCGCAACATGGAAAACTTCTTCCGTGCTTCAGCTTTAGAGCCGATCTGGACAACTTTCTAAGAGGATTGATTGTCTCCTCCGCTATGCTTTGCTGGAGATAGCCGCGTTTTGCAGTATAAGCAAATCAATCATTTCGTCTATATTACCCGTCGACCCTAAATTTTATATATCTACCAAATCGCTATGCACCTCTTCAAAATATGAAACTTCGGTGAAGCTCTGGTTCTAAGGAGAACGAACTCTTTATCCAATAGTATGGTAAATAGAGAGGGTCGCTTCACGAATGTATTGCGCGACAGGTGGCATTCGAATCCAACTCTATAACAAAAGTTAATTAAATTTAAAAGGATGTCTTAGAACTTCTTATCTCAACACGAACGTGGAAGTGTATGTTATTGCTCTTTCGCCAGGATTTCGTGAAACCTGCTGCCTTGCGTGTATGCCATGAGTTGGAAGCCATAAAATTAATTCCACCTTAGTTCTCAGAGTTTTCCGGAAAGTTTATATAATCATGGGAGAAAATAAACAAAATTCCTCCTCCGCTCCTGAGCGGTTTATACCTGCCGTACGATTATCTAAAGTTGGCATTAATGAGATTGATTGAAAACGGCTTCAGTACTTCGTTTATTTTTACGTGCCGGTAGCTTAAGAAATTCGTAACAATTGACTAAGATAAATTAGTGAAGGGTTTTCCGTGAAATTGCGCTTATTCTTCATGTTCTTCAAGATCTTTCGATAGCTCCATGCCGCGTTGGCGGTTGTTAATGTCGAGACTTTTCAAGCCCTCCAATACCGCTGAAATTAATGCTACGTAAAAATTTGACTTATCACTAATTTGTTCTCACGCACCCTAAATCATTTTATTTCCTTGTTTCGATCCCATATCTTATTATAGAATAGCAATTATAAAGTACACATCAAACATTTTTACACCTACCACTGTAAGCTGGGGGTATACTTATTTTGGTTTTTTTTTTTTCGATAATATATGTAACACCCAAAGTGGAAACTTCAGAGACCCTATGAAGTACATATATTCTTGATCAGTGTGAAATTCTAAGGTCACTTAGCGATGTGGTGTGTGTTGTTGGTCATCTCCTGGTCGCAAAAATGAAGATATCGATTTCAAATTTATTAGAAACATTGGAAGTTTCTTCACGCAGGTTGGCATTGAAAATGAGCCAAATTGGTTGGAGCAGAAGCCCGCAGTGAACGCCACTCCGTTTTTTTTTAACAACAGTTTTTAGATTTTCGCTCGTTATTTGGCAATTATTAAAGTTAGAAGGCTGCAATTTTCCACATTTACTTTACGGAGCACTCTACTCCTTACATGCAAAAAAGGAAAACATAACATGCCGACACAAAGTTACGAATGATTAAATTTGGTTTTTGTCACTTTTTTTCACAGGTTTTATGCGTTCTTATCATAAGGCAGACAAGACCGAATGTTTAAAACTATTTTTCACGCTCCTTAAATGAAGACATGTTATCTCAATCATTTTATAATGAATATGACAGATTCCGAGACTAATTTTTTCTTAATAACACCAGCGATATGGATATCGAATAAAAGAACTTGAAGAGTAGAATGCGGAAAACATAGTAGCGGGTACGCGAGATTCGGCCCCTGCCGAATGTAACTTTCCTACTTAATGTTTTTGCTTTATGAAGAAAGTCTATTTCAAAGGCAAAAGCAAAGGAAAAGATATTATTTTGTCGAGAACATTGTCCATTGCTGTCTACGTCTATTGCCCTATTCTTTTTACATAGTATGACTTTCGATTTTTCAAATTATCTACGTAAGCACTCACTTTTTGGGTACAAGCATAATAATGGCAAATCCAACACCAGCTCCAGTGGAAAATAATCCGTTCACTAAAAATAATGGTAAGCACAAGGAATCAAATTTGCATGAGTGCAGAATGGAGGAGAGCATATTCCATTTCGGTATTGCTAACTCTTCTCTGACATGGTTTGCCTATTGTAGCCCTTCTTTAATTTTTTCTTTTAGTTTCCGATGAAATTTTATATCAGTTCTTGTTGGCATTGTTCCTTAATGATAGTTTGGTCGAGTTGGCACCGCTGATAGCGTGAGGCACCGAAAGAATTATTATAAATGGACACGCCAAGCATGACTATTAATGGTCCCTTTGATCACGATGTTTTGCACTTGCGATATTTTATCGTGTTCATTATTAATAACTTTCCTTCGAATTAAGTCTTTCGCCTTTGCCGTTTTTTCTTCTGGCTTTTTTTTTCCGCACACTGCCCGGGCCATTCAAAGCTCGTGAAAACCACTTTGATCGCATCCCAACCATATGATTCGTATAGGATGCATTAAACATATCTCTGATCTTACATGGAAAAGTTACAATTTAAGAAATGCTTGCAGGCCAAGTAACACCCGACACCAATTGAATCTTTTTCCAACCAGCCGCTACCGAAAATTTGTGTGTTGTTTACTATGTGCTACATAAGTGTTTCAAGTTTGTTCATTTTTTTGTTTCAGATAGTTTACACGAATATTTTTTGTAAACATTGTATTAAGCGGTAAGATTGGAAATTTTTTTATGAACGCTTAAGGCTCATCTTGGGCGATTTCAATCGATTCATATACTTTCACTTTATTTCTTTTTTCTCATATATTAAGATTTGAAGCTTCACTGATTTCCCTGAGTTGCGATACCTGATAATTAGGCTGCAGTATGAGAAACACTTTTTTTGTATTAATATTTCTTATAGCAATTAGCTGCAACTGCACGAAGCTTATGATGAGTGTGAATGTAAGGAGAGATGCGTGTCTGTCTTCCCACTTAAGAACTTTGGCAACTGAAAAAAAGAAAAAATATTAAAGTTTTTATCAAATACAGCAAACATTTTTGTACTTTGTGTTATTTATAATTTTATTGTTGTTGCACATGAAACACACGATAGCTGGACTTGAAAAATATTTATTTATTTTTTTTTATTTTGTTTGGTTTTGCTTGATTTTCTTTTGCTTTATTACATCTTTCTTTCCTTCTACCTTCTTGATTGCATCGTTTAGATATATGTAATGAAATCTGTTATTAACTGGTTCGTTTGTTGGTTGGCTGGTTCGGTGGTGAATTGTGAAGTTAACTGAATGAATGTCATGCCAAAAATTGTATACATATTTGTTTAACATATTTTTTTTTTTTTTTTTTTTTTTTTACTTATTTCATAAATATTTATGAACAAATAATTACAATTTGTTAGCTAGTAGTTAAACGTTATAAATATATATATATATATATACATATATATATATATACATATATATGTAAAGGGGTCTATGCAGACATCTGTAGCAAAAATTAAATAAATTTCAAATGTCAATAGCAAATAAGCTTTTCAATAAGCAAACGAACCGGTAACTCCTCAATCTAACTGTAATAAAGAACGATTGCCCAAGATTCAAGAAAGATCGATCAATTAATATCTTTTTTGAAATTCCTTAGATTACGACTCCATTCGATACGTAGGCGTTTATGTGTGCGTGTTCTAAATTCCATCATTTCGTATTCTCGTCTATGAAAATCAATTATGTGAGGTATAAAAACTGTTCACATTTTTTTATACTTTACTACTTCGAAGTGCAATTAAGGTTCCTATGTAAAGTTAAAATTTTGATAAGTAGAGATTCTTGAAATTTCGTTATCAATTTGAATTTGTAACAGTCTTAACACATTGCTGAAGAAACATAGGCGAATACAACAGTAGAAATACAAATGTAGCTACGCAGTCGTGCATAGACTCAACATACAAAGTGTGTCTATGTCTGTCTTTCTTTGTAAAATAAAAATTTATTTCAACAATTAAACACTTGTTGAGGAAGGAACGTTTGTTTATTTCCTGGCTAAAAGTCACACCAAATTTATCAAACCTGTCGTGTAAAACTGAAATCAAAATAAAACGACTACATAACCGCTTTGAAAAAAAATATAATTTTGTTGATTTATTAAGATCCCCCTCCCCCTTAAATGCAACAAGAACGTATATAAGAAGTGTTAAGTATGATTTGCACGTATATCTATCTGTACGTGTATGGGTGGAAATGTGTGTTCACCTGTGCCAAGAGGTGCATTTTTTTCGTTTTGCCTTTTATACCACTGAGCTGAAACGGTTTCATGTTGAATACGTTTTCCTCTTAGTTAACTGCTCTTTTTTTCGTATGGGATTAAAAAATGTTAATAAATCGAAAACCTATGATTATGATAATTTTCCGTTTGCTCATATATTTTAAAAATTAATAAATATAATTATTATATTTTATATCGTCAAAGAAGAGTGAAAAAAAAACCATTTAATATTAACAATAAAAACAAAAAAAAAACAAAGTAATTAAAACGGCCAAGTACTAGAAACTCATTCATTGTTAAAGTAAATGTTGCATGCTCGCCGCTTTAAGAAAACCTATTTTAACATTGGCAAATTTTTAAGAATTGTACCTGACCAGTTGCGAAATACTTATAAAAGTATGAAAAAAACTTACCTTCGTTAGAATATAAATCGTAACCGGTAGCGTCATTTTTGCCGCAGACAGACAGAATTTGATGCCAGTGAGAAGTGTATATACTTCTCACCATGGATATAAACAATGTATGAAATCTCTACCACGATTTTGTTGAGGATAAAAAATTTGGCGAATATAATAAATAATTCGTTCTCTGCAGCTTTTCACCTTTCTTGGAAAATTTACGAAACGCTTAGCTTAACATCGATATCGATCAGTTATTCGCTTTTTAAGCAATGCTTTCGTGATCCAAATACACAAATGCCAAGATCTGTTGTGAATCCCCTTTTTTCTACGTACATCCGAGGATGTATACTGCGTTGGATTTCGTAAGTGTTCTTCTAGGTGTGAAACATGGACGAATTAAATTAATTTTAAGTTAATTTTATTAACTTTCAATCATTGTTACATCGTTTTATCATAATTTTCACAATATTTCTTGCATTTTATTATAATCTGTGCTAATATACTATGTATATGCGTATACGCATTTATGTATGACTATTTGTGTGTTACCAATTTAACAACCAATTGACCTGAATTGCATTTAGTCACGCACGCAGTCTTTCTTATGATTTCTTCTACTATAAGAGGCCACTCGCTGGTGGTCCTCAATCAAGAGTATCTGCGCAATTTTTTTTAACACGTGTATACATCTTCATTTCAGGCCTGCAAATGAAACGTGCGTGCAAAAGTGTAACCATGTCTTTATCTTTGTCCATATACGCTTTATAATTATCTAAGAAAATTAAATTAGCCGATATGATTGGGCATAGTTTTATAGGAATTTCATAGCGTAGCAATAGAAGTCGTTTTGGTGTTCAAGATAACTGTACATGATTGCGATTGCACTGAGTGCAAGATTTTCTGATTCCAAGTTAGAGGGAAAGCAAACACAAAAAACTATAATACTATAATTACTTTTTCTAACGCAAGCCTGATTAAGAGTTCTGCAACGAAGCTTAACTCATCACGAAATTCTGTAGCCTTCAACTGACAGAAGAAAATTGCCTACCTTTTATTCCGGCATTCAATTTAACGCTTAGATTACATTAAATTAGAAAGCAAATGCGGTTATCATCTGCAATAGAGTCGCAAATATCCTAATAGCGTGATTTCGTTTGCATTAAAAAATCTCCAAACATTCATCGGAAGCCTTTAGAGCTACAAGCACACGAAGAGCACATTTTTATCTCAAATTACTATTACTATGTATCAATTCTGATCATAAAATATTCAACAAACAATTAGACTTCCTGATCATGTAAAGGCCTATTACTTCTTATAAAAGAAGTTTTATGGAGGGAGGTTTCAAAAATTCTAGTTGTTGCATAAATCTGCAAAAACTTAATATAGTTTGTAATTGATGTAAGATGTAAATAGGCGAGGACGGTTCACAAGCGTAATTCGTTTCGTTTTATTACTTCTCGATTACTGCTTATGCATAGATTGCAAAAGACAAATTAAAAGCGAGGTGAAGTCTAGTGGCATAGTAAATGCGTCCTTTCATGAAAGTATCGGCGAACTCAGCAGTTCTGTATTGTGTTACGGAAGAATATCGTGGCGTCTTTTTTGCCATGTTGTATTATATTTATATAATACATAAATTTTGACAGGGAGTATATCAATTTTGTGCGGATGTTTGTAATACTAAGGGGAATTTAAAAAGAGCCCACCTTTTACTACATCGACCGATTCTATCCTCTGAATCGATTTAAGCTTGTCTGTCTGTTAATCGTTTCATTATCTGATGTCCGTTCATTTATATCTTTGTCCAACGTAGAGGCCACACTTTCTGAGGTATTTTGGCGAATCATTTTTACTATCACTTTTCCGATTACGGAAATATTCAAAAAGAATGTACGTGTGTTTATATGGAAACGCGACCTAATTGGTAATATTTTATGACCCAAATTGGTGCAAAATATTAAGGTGGTAGGATGGAGGAGCTTAGATTAGGTGAAAGTATATTCCACTCCCTCTTAAAACTGTAACGCGGTATAATTTTTATTACTTGACATAGTAGATAGATGAAGAAGTCTATTAGTCGAGGTGGTGCATGATATTGAATCGTCGAGCGACCTTGCTCGGCTAGAACATTTTTTCTTAGTTTCTACAATAAGAACAAAATTCCAACTGCGACTTTTCATTGCTCTTCTGCGCCTTGGCATTGTAATCATCGGCCCTTACCGATAAAAGTATATACGAAGTTTGATTTTCGATAATCGTTGTCAGTGGGAGTTTTACCAATTAAACGTGTTTGCATTTTTATATCCACCACCAAAGGATGAGGTATATTTCTTTTTTCAAAGCATTTAAAAGACCAAGAAGGAAGTGTTCAAAGATCCTACATCTCCTTCTGCCCGTCTATGTAATGCATGTTGTAAACATTTTCCTGGGCGCAAAAATGAAGCTATCGTCTTCAGATGTATCCGAAATATCAAAAATTGAGAATAGGCCGAATCGATTGAAGGACACGTCTACGATACGACGTAAACTGAGAACATCTCTGAAAAATGATTAGCTAAATCCTTCTGAATAATATAATATAATAAAATATAATTGTTTTTTTGAAAATCTTCATAATACCCAGACACAACTTTTAAAAACTTCATAGTGTAAATAAATACTACGTCAATAAATTCTTTTGAATGGATATGTTTGTTCGCCTGATCATTTGCCCATTTGCCCAACTATGTAAATATTGGTGGCATGTTCTTTTGCTCGCAAAAATGAAGATATTGTCTTTAAGTTTAGCAAAACAATTTGAAAATGACCCAAATGGATCGAGAGACATATCTACAATGCAACATAGCGGAGAGCGATTTTGCTTTCTTGACTTTTTTGGCATTACTCTTAAACTGCAATAGACACACGATAACAATTTTCACGTTTGTTCTACTGGAATGGAGAAATTAACCACGCCCATTCAGTATTAAAAGGTTGAAATTTTTTTTTTTTCTTTTTAGTCTTTTTTTAGGACAATATAGGTGGGTGTGAAAAGTTCGATCATAATCGAAAGTAAATTTTTCACTTGTTCTTCTTTGTTTCGCTTACTCTATCAACCGGACTGATAATGAGTAGCAATGCTGATTCTTTGTGAATGTAAAATCTCTAAAAAGGAATTTTTTCAAATGAAATCTAAAACTTTACATGATCTATATATGTCATGTACATGTCTTTTTGAGCCATCCCAATGTTACGTAGTTCATAAACGTAAGACGAAATTAAATCCGAATATACTTCATTTTACATTTGAAATTACACAAAGCTGCCTTATAATCTGATCTGAATATGACTAGTATCGAATGTCGAAAGAAAATAAAACTTGCAAAGTAATTATATGTGAATGAGCAAAATGCTTTTTCGCCAAACCAACATTTTTTTGAATGGCGAATGGTTCGTGATGATAATAAATTTTCATTCTTACGACTTTTGGATATCAACCTCTCGTATGTAGGCCGAATATAGTAAATATATATATATATATAATATAATCTATATATACAAGATATATATAAGAAATAAAACCAAGTTATCCATAAAATCATGCGAGTAAGCGGAAGGTATTTGTGAATATATCTTTTGGGTATATTTTTACATGGAAAATTATCTAAAATCTATGAAGATTTTTTTAATGTCATTTCCTTCATTTTATTAAGTATTTACTTATGCATGAGTTTTCAAGTGATTTCACAACATTTAATTTGCCTTAAAACGTGCGTATTAAATTTATAAACTTGTGCAAAGTACCATCGCATTTATATGAATCTGTTTATGTACGTATAGTTAGCACGCGTCCTACTCCATTGCCATTGTTAAACATATACGAACACACACACACATACACTCGCTTATACATATATATATATATATATATATATAAATCGCTAATACATATATATCGCTAATACATATATATATACATACATCCATATATATATATATTTATATGCATAGATACATGTACAATTTTACAGTTTGTCTGTCTGCCTTTGTCTGACTTTCATTCATTGCCTTTTACGTACGTATATACGTTGATTTGCGTTGCCCATATATACAGAGTTTATGTGCCTGGCACCTCGCAAATATTCAAGTTTCAAGTTCAACGTTTATGGTTGTGCTTGTTTTATTTTTCGAGAGATTTGCTTTGCATTTTATTTTCGTTTGGTTTTTCTTCTTTTATTTATTTACTTTTTTTTTCTGTCTTTTTGGTATTTTGTTTTTATTGTGTTGGTGGTGGTTGATGAATAATTTTGAAAACATGGAGAGGTGCATAAAGTTTTTTGAAGCTGCATAGGAGCGGAAATTAGAAACCTGCACATAAATATTTCAGATTACTTAGTTAATATGGAATTGTTTAGATTAATATTTTAAAAATCATCAAACATAGTATACACGGGAAAGTAGTGCTTCGATTGAAATTAGGAAATGATAAAACATAAAAATTTCAACCATCAGGCTCGTTTACAAAGGTTATTTCTAGCTCTAATGTTACAATAACAATCGGTCAGAGTTGATTTTTTACGTATTTAACGTATCAGATATTAAGAAGAAATCGATTGTAGCAGTAAGCGTCCATTAAGATTTAATTTCGATTTAAACGAGAACTGGCGTTAAGTTGGAATTTAGCATCTAACCCTAAACCAACTCAGTATTGCTGTTGTTACACAAATGCTGTAGGGCATAAAAAGTAAAAAATGCCTAGATATGAGAATTCTACCGAAGAATTAATCCTAATCAAATATCAGAGATAGGTGTCAGTCGGAGTTCAATCCACATTGTAATTAAGTTTGTGAATACAAAAAAGAGTAATAAATCAAGTCAACTTAGTTACATTGCAGATCAAATGAGGAAAGTGTAAAACGACTTTTATGAGAGAGAGAATTTAGCATCATAATTACAATACTTAGAAAAATCTAGTAACTTTGTGCCCAGGCTTTTTCGCGCGAAGTATAAAGAATTAATTTGAAGGGAATTTTGTAGTAACGATCCCTCACAGTGACTTTTGGTTGAATGGTTGTTAAATGTCTGAATATATCGAATAATTGTACATTAAGCTGCCAATTGTTGAATTAACCCGACCTTAGATCACTGATGGATGCCTTTTACGAAGATTCTTTTTCTTTAAATTGTCTTAAACTTAATTAAAGTAATAAATAAAATCACAGAGTATTCCTCTATCTCGCTGTTGTCATTAATAAGTCGTGTAAAAATCGCAATTCTAACGTACTCTTATTACTTAAAATGCAAACATTATTTTTAATACAACATTCAAAAAGGCAAAGACGTACGTACGTACGTCTAACAAAGCCTAAAGCTTTAAGAGTTTTAAAAGTTTAACGCTCTCTGTGTGTTTGTGTGTTATTACACAGTGTTCTGAAGTTCAGCATATTAAATAAATTACATTTTTTTCTTTCCTCGAATTAATATTATTTGTCTATTTCCATTTTAGTTTTGTTGCTATTGTTGTTGTTGTCGTTGTTGCAGTCATTTTATCAAACCGCACAATAAATCGTTCTATTGCATCTAAAAAGAGGAAAATTCACTTTGACAAATGAAGTCAACAATTGAAAACTGGATTTTCGTTAATACTTATATACCAAATGCAAATATAAATATCGCGGTATGTAAGCCTATCGCCTGTTGTATTAGTTCGTTTGAAAAGTTATTGTATTGCGTGCATATAACAAACTCGAACCTTGATTGGGAGAAGGTTTTGTAAACTTAAAAGCCGATTTTCGAAAGAGTTTACGATAATTTATCCCTTTTTTTTTTTCTTTAAATTCAAAATTCTAAAATTTTTGATTTTCAATTTTCGAAAAATTTTCTTTAAGGTAACCGAAACCGTATTAATATTCAAAGTTATGGTATAAAACGAGGATCTCAATAGGAGATTTCTTTTTGCTAGCAAGCACTTCGCTTCTAAGATGAATTAAGATGAGTATTAGATGGATCTTGCACAGCACTGTAGCGAAAATCAAGAAATAACAATATAAATGATAGAAAATTGCTCCCAAATCCAAATCTGTCAATTTTGAAACTCTAACCGTGTTATATTATTGCGTATGGTCAAAGTCGTTTAAAGCCTTGATCAAATATTTTGTTTTTTTTTCTGATTGGTCCCCTGGTCCTGAGACTACTATAGGGAACGTTATTATAATTTGTTGGGACTTCCGTCTAATCTTATGAGTATTTAAACATATGACTCTATATTAGATTGATATGTAAGGAGAAGGATCTAAGCAAAGGTTTTAACTGTGAAGAGGTGTACAACTTTTTTTTATTATGTTGTGAGAGTATTTTCTTGGTTAATTTTTTATTTTTTTATTTTTTTACTCTATTTTAACTTATTCGTTAAGCATGAACTAAAAATGAATAACCGGCACAAGTTCGAGGTCACTACCGTTGCAATAACTGAATTCTGTTGGCAATGCTACTACTACAGTTGTTGTTACTGATGCTTTTTGTAGTTGCATCGACAGCAATGAAAACATGATAAAGAACGATAAACGCACCAGTACAAGCGCAAAACTATCAACACAAGAAGGGACAAATAAAAATAGATCAAGGAATGAAACATTCACTTCAACGAAGAATCTTGGATACCTGTCATTATCCTCCGAAATAAATGCATCTAAAAAAGGTGTGTGTTATTACTAATAACAATTAGAAATCCCTAAGGTTGCCAGAAACTAAATAAATGAATAAGTTTTGAATAATGAGGAAACGTTTTTTAAACCCATCGATAATAATATTAGTTTCCGCTTAACATACTTACGATACTTAATATGTTTAATGCATTAGCGAGGCGAAAAACAATATTTGCCGGCATTTCATTACGGAATTAAATTTTTATTGCCCTTCTCTTGCCGCAACCAAGTTACTTTAGAAATCAAAACTTATCGCGTGACCGCTCAGATAAATAAAATTTCAAAATTTCATCTTCTTCTTTGCTTTTTTCGATCTTTTAATACTGAAAGTAAAGAGAAAAACAATTTTAGTGCTATTTAAGCTATTACTTGTGCAAATTCCTACATTTACCTAAAACGATGTTACAAAAGCAATACAAAACTTAGTATACTTTTAATATCTAGAGATGAGTATGAAAAGCGACGCAAGTAAAAGTCTTGTTGCCTGAAAAAAGGAAGGAGAAAAGAAGAACTGCACAATAAATGAGAGAAATCCGAAAGAAAAATAAAACACAACTTCAAATTGTAGTGAAAACTAAACATAGATATCAACTTAACTTAAACCAATTGCAGCAATAGTTGCTGCTCAAGATTTAACTGCTTGACTTACTTACGGACTGACTGCTTTCCCTACAAATTAAACAAAAAGAAAAAAAAAAAAGACAGGAGTAAAATAGTTTTTAATATAAGGATAGATGGATGAGATAGATGGGATAGATGGGATAGTTGGGCAGACGATGTGTACAAAATACTAGTTGCTGCTGTTGAGATTATCATTATAAAAAACTTTACATGAAAATGAAATCAAAAAGGAAACGAAAAACATATCAATAAATAAGCAAACGAATATAAATATTAATATGTAAAGGTTAAGTGAGAATACTCTGCCCTGATTATAAAGAATTAAGAACACACACACCTCTCAACCTAGTTAATGTTATTACACTTCAATCAGTTTTCTTCGTGTTATCGAATTTATTAGTATTTTTCTATACCATTTTCTATATGAAACTAAAAAAATACTTATGTATGATTTCCAAAAAATTATCTAGAAAGATAAACCTCTTTTCTTTTTTTTTTTTGGGTTCTTAGATCCTATGATATCAAGATTGTACTTGATATCATTAAGATGGCCTTTCCAACAGTTTTCCATCGCAAACTCATTTAATCCAAGATTTCAATAAAATCTAAGAAAAAAAAAAAAAAAATAAGAAACACTAAAGAAAGGCTTCATATTAAGTCCGAGGCGTGCACGAGAGAAAGCGAACTGATACAACAAAGTATTTAAATTTGTTTGCGGTTGCAAATATATTTATGGAAAATGCTTTCATTTCCCACGCGGCCAGTGTTTCTCCCGGAAAGTGTGCTGGACGAGCAAAGCGAGACATTTCTCGCAAAATTTCTCACTGACGCGGAATTTACGTAATTTACGAAATTTTTAAAGGTTGCTTCTGGCTGTTATAAATATTTTGACAAACAAATATTTTGATATATTAGATCATTATTTTTCCATTATTGTGCAGATACTGTAGCATCGCCCACAGAGTGCACGTTTCAATTTTTATAGGTTTACCTGCTTAAGTTTGTGTGTCGTAAGGAAAAAAACCAGTTTGTTTTGCTTTTGAAAAACAGAGATGCTTTCAGTTTATGTCGTACTGTAAGCAATTTGGCGAATTTTCAACACCCATCTGCGCGCGGGAACCTTAGTATTTCGGATAAGTCCGTGGTTGATAGAGAGAATGTTTAAAACAGACATTACATAGACGGGCCGGTGAACATGCTACACAAGATTCCGAGTTTGACTCGAATCAAGAACTTATATTAGTTTGGGGAAAAAGAAATCCATTATTTTTTCGGTAGATGGCTGCACTGATAGATTTCTCGTAAAGTATCGATCAAACAATTTCATATTTATGCTCGTTGGAAAGGTGATATTTCGCAGTGAAAAAAATTCTTTTGCTGTTTTTTGTTTGGTGCATTCAGTTGTGAGTTACAGCGTGTTAAAAATGGAAGTGAATAAAGAGAAAATTCGGTACATTTTACAGTTTTTCTTTGACAAAGGCGAAAATGCAAGCCAGGCGGCTAAAATTGTGAATGGTGTTTATGGTTCCGATACTGTAACAGCCAATTATGTGCAATTTTGGTTTCGTAGATTCCGTTCAAGAATTTTTGATGTTAAAGATGCACCTCGCACAGGTAGGCCGGTCGTCGAAAATGTCGATAAAATCGGAGAAATGATCGAAGTTGACCGGCATGTTAGCAGTCGTAACATCGCCCAGGAGCTAAAAATCGACCATAAAACAGTTTTAAACCATTTACACAAAGCTGGATTCAAAAAGAAGCTCGATGTTTGGGTGCCACACCAATTAACAGAAAAAAACAAGATGGATCGAATTTCCATCTGCGAAACATTGGCCAAACGGAATGAGATAGACCCATTTCTTAAACGGATGGTGACTGGAGATGAGAAATGGATCACATACGATAACCCTGTGCGAAAACGATCGTGGTCAAAGAGCGATGAAGCACCTCAAACGGTGGTCAAACCAGGACTAACGGCCAGGAAGGTTTTGCTATGCATTTGGTGGGACTGGAAGGAGATTATTTATTATGAGTTGCTTCCATATGGCCAAACGCTAAATTCTGATCTCTACTGTCAACAACTGGACCGTTTGAAGATAGCGATTGACCAGAAACGGCCAGAATTGGCCAACACGAGAGGTGTCGTGTTCCACCAGGACAACGCTAGGCGACACACATCTACAGTGACTCGCCAGAAACTTCGGGAGCTTGGTTGGGAAGTTTTAATGCATCCGCCATACAGTCCGGACTTGGCACCAAGCGATTATCATCTTTTTCTTGCCATGCAAAATTTCTTTAATGATAAAAAATTGGAATCTAGGGAGGATTGTGAAAATCGACTACTAGAGTTTTTTGCAAATAGCGACCAGGTCTCCTATGAGAGAGGCATTTTGAAGTTTCCTTTAAAATGGCAACAAATCATACAACAAAACGGTGCATATTTGACGCAAATCGGACAATCCGAAGCATGTTAAATAAAGTCCTGAAGTTCATATAAAAATAATGGATTTCTTTTTCCCCAAACTAATATAATCTGTGGGATCACTGAAGCTTGCTTTTTCCATCCTTCCATCCTTCAGTATGGGGTATAACAGATTCTGCATATAATTTTTCAAGCATATATGTCGGTCCCTTTGGCTGTCTGCCACATCGTCTGTAATATAAAATTCCAAAAAATTGAAGCCGTAAAAATTAAGCACTGGAAAAACCATTCGAAGTTCTTGCAGGCAGTTATAGTCTGTTTAAATATTTAAAATGTACTTTTCGTAGTTTGCAGTTAGCTTTTTATGAAGAAAGTCACATATGTTCACACATGTCTAAGCTTAACTGTACAAATCATCATACTTTACTTACTCTTAATTAGTTTTTGCGTATTAACGCACTTATATGCACATGTGTTCGTTAATCCGATTTACGTTCAGACCCTACGCGTTATTACGAGTTGCAGCACCTTTGAAGCGCTTGAAACGAATAGAGGGGTTGCCAGGCAAATATCAAAAGGCAATGCGAGGTATGTTAATATTGTCTTTGTTCAATAGATTTTCAATTCATCATTTGATAAAATAACTTATTTGGCATATTTCCGAACTTTGCACTGTCGGAAATTAAGATAATGCGTGGTCTTCTTCGGATGTCAACCTAGCACATATTCTAGAATGTGCTGTGCTAAACCTCTTTCGCACTTCTTCCTCCCTTGTGGTAAGCTAAAGTTGATCATTTCATTCTGGCATAGTGTCTACAAACAGTTTAGCTTTACTGGCATTGGCTGGTTGCTGTGGTATTAACTATGTAATCGCAAATCTCCAAAAACCGGAAAAGTTTTTGGAAGCCATTGATTACTATCGACTACTCAATCTTTGGTTACATTATTGTAAAAATTCCATCTATGTTAGAGCAATCCGTAATATTTGATCCGAAAATGAATTACGGCAAAGATGTTGAATCAATTGCTACTAAAGCTAAAGATAAGTAGAATTCCATAAAAAAAGTTTATGTTATATTTGGCTCTCGTGTAGCCTACGTTAGGATATTTATATATTGTTTGGTCACCAACAATACCAAGTAATGTAAGCGCAATATCTGTTATTTGCACTTCGGCGCTTACGATGGGGTTCCCTAAGTCGTCTTCTATCGTACACATGAAGACAGACTACAGCTTATTAATCTCCCATCTCTTTCCAAGCGAAAAATTATGCTGGATGTATGCTTCCTTTTAAAATTGATTAAGGGAGATATTACGCCACCAGACTTGTTGAGTGAAGTTGATTTAAATATACCAAATAGATTCCCACAACTCTATGCTTACGAAGCACGATACGCAAATGATGAATTGTTTAACCCTTTTAAAACTGCGTATAAGAATGTAACGAGCATTATCCGTACTTTTCGATGTACAATTTTGCTCAGGTAATTAAGATTATGGCGCGGCATGTATACCAAATAGGATTACCCGTCTATCTATTCTAGCATTTCTATCGCGAATATGCTTCAAATTGAATCCATGCAGATGCGCATAAATAATTATTTATTTTAACTCTCTTCAATTAATAATAATTTGTATACTCTGCAAAGGGAAATTTCAGTGATCCCATAAAGTAAATACATATTTGATCGCCACTAAATGTTGAAACGATTTGAGCATGCCTATCTGTGCGTCAATCTATTTGTATAATATCTGATAGTAAAAATGAAGCTTTCGTCCTCAAAATCGGTAAAAATAATCGAAATTCTTCAGCGGCTGTTGATATTGAAAATAGGACAAAACTTACGAACAAATACTCCCCCTGAGTACAATGAAAATTTGAACGTCTGTCTATTCTATGGGCAATAGTAAATATTTTCAAATTTTAATTTACTACGAATGTGATGATGAGTATAAAATATTCGGTCACAGTTGAAAATAATTTTCTTACTTGCTAATTCTTAAGCATTAATTCCAGTTACCCCAAGTGAAGAGTTAAGCAAACTTTCCAAAAAAATATTTTCCCAAACTGCTATCAAGTCGTAAAAAAGTACAAATTAATCTTAGTACGCACGCTTGAGAGTATGCTATCATCCTTTTTATATACACGACAATTATAGATATATTTTCATTTAGTTTAAAAGTTTCTCATTCCAATTTTTTTTTTAGATTACAAGCTTTAAATTAATAATTTTATAATCCAGCTGATAATGTAACTGCAGCTTAATATCCCTGAACTAAGTAAATTGAAAAATATTTAACGATATTCTGTCTTAATTGCTTTTTGGGTGTTTTGAATAAACTAAAACGTATCTACCACTATTCGGACAAAATGTAAACTGTAACGTTAACTAGAATCAGTTTTCAGTTTTCAAAATGGGCAACATTGTAAAAATTGCCTTGAAAACGGGAAGGTTTTGCAATGGATCACCTTCGGGATAGTGGTACTGAAATTTGAATACAAAAATCTCCCGAGGAAAGAAAAAGTTTAGCGAAAACAATCACATAACTGATTCAGCAATGAACGAATTAAACGATCATCAGTAATGGTGCGTTATCAAAACAGAAAGGACTACGCAGAGCAAAAATTTCTACTTAAAAAAATATAATAGTTGTAGTCGTCGTAAATCAAAATATTTTACAGATTCAATATCAGGTGGAATATCGTTATATCTGTATCCTGTATCTATATCAGGTGGAATATGGTTGGGGATAGTATAGTAAACGTAAGGAAGACTACACTTTAAACACACTGACGAAAAACCTCTGTCGACCCATAAAAACAAAGTTCATCAATAACTTTTACTATTTGATTATTAATACTGGGTGAACTTTTCAAGTCATCCAATCAATATGAAATATTAAAAATGATTTTAAAATATTCGAAATTTTATATAAAATCATTTACTCTTTTTATCCTTATTCTAATCTCAAAGTTGTAAGAATTCTTTTTTCTTTTCTTTTTTTTTTTTTTTATTCGTCCATTCAGCATAAGCAAAAGATTATAAATTTCTTGCCAATAGTGTTTGTTATACACGTGAGAGTTTTCCAATCTAAAATTTTTTGATACCGTTAAACATAAGGTAAATTAATGTGTGAGCATAATGTCGATGCTACTGATGAAGCTGCTACCACTGCACTTGATGTTAATGATGGCTGTAGACAGAAAATCATTCATCAGTGACGTTTACATATAATGTATGCAAACAAATGTGACAGCAAGCCAGTCAGTCAACCAACCGCACTGAAAAACAGCACGCAAGAAATAAAAAAAAATAAATAAATAAAAAAATAAAAAATAAAAAAATCCCAGTATATAAAAGAACAAAAATGTAATTAAAAGCTGCCTGAGATAACTTCTGCTTTTGTGCTGCTTTATTGTTGTTGCTGTTTGCCATTTTTTGCCAACTCTAGAAAATCAAGTTAATATTAAACATACTGGCTTTGACTTAACAGAAGAAATCCAAAAAAAATGAGAAAAAAAATAAAAATAATAATAATAATAATAATGAAACATTCAAAGGGGAAGCACTTTTCGCTTTCTATGTTAAAGAGTAAGAGTTGTATTAAAAGTAAAGCAAGAGGATGCTAAGGATCGGCATTTAAGAAACATTATAATAAACGTTGTTAGTGAAAGGTAGCCAAATGACGATTTAAAGAAAATTAAATTAATTAATAGATAAATAGATAAATGAAATAATTAAATGAAAAATTCGTAAAACACGCGAAACATAATTTTAGAAGTGATATAAAGCTTACGTGGGACTGCTGAAAGACATCATTTGTCTTCGAATAGGCCGCGGTGAGTGATTAGAGTTCGGTTTCAACCAGTTTTCTGATCACTTGTGACTTTATTATCCTGCAAAGTGCATTTATGGCGAACGGGGATGGTTTCAGAACGTTGCACTCACACAAACTGCACACACTGTTGCTTAATGCATTTCACATATTTTTTTTGGCTTTTTTTTCTCTCGCACAACAATCCTTTTCCTTTTTGCCAGTTGTGGTAGCGGGAGATTTCAGCACAAAAAAAAAAAAAAGAAAAAAATGTGAAAGAAAAAAAATATTTTTTAATTAATATACTTCAATTTGAAGTGGTTGCTCTTCATGTAGGTACACACGTACCTACACATATCATACATATATAGGCATATATTTCCACATATGAAAGTATTGCTTTCTCTTGTTGTGGTTGTGCTATTATAAAGGCCTTTATTCATTATATTGACATGTTTTTCTCTGTATGGATGTAATGTTTGATTGTAACTCTTTGCCAGCTGCTAACCTGCAGCCTGTCCGTTTGCTAATTTGACTGTATGCCTGATATGTGATGAAAGCATATTCATGTTATTTCATTCTGTACATCATTTAATTGTACATTATTCAATTATATATGTTTATACATATGTATGCATGTATGTGTATAGGTTCATAAAAAAGAAATTTTTATTGAAAACCCAAAAAGATTTTTATTCTTATATATTTATTATTATGTAGAAAAAAATCTAGCCATCTTTGAGAATGGATGATTTAATTAAGGCTTTTCATAAACCTTTTTCTTTTTTTTTTTTTTTTTTTTGATAAATAAATAAAAAGACAACATCATGTTCTCCATTCCCAAACCTTTATTGCGCGCAGCTGGTATTGCTGCAATTGTTATTATCACCGCATAGCGATGAGTGAAACGAATAAAAAATTGCCGACAATTGCTCTTCGATCTTACCACGCAATGTTGCAGCAAAGAAATTTTTGCAGCAAATATTCATTTCATACTTTTCCACTGGAATTCATTCGAAGGCACTCGGCCGACCACACTCGAATTATATCATTAAAACGCTTAAGAAAAAGAAACTTGTTATTAAAACATTGGTCAATAATATCCGGGACTGATATATTATATGCATTCTTACGGGACCGATATATATTCTTACAAAGAATCTACATTCTTTTTATCGAAATTTTATGTCAATCCGATCACTCGTTACGGTGGTTTGAGTTACATTGCTTTTGTTATTTTCAAAACAATGGAAAATTTTGATTTTCATCTGCTAATCAAACTTTACCTTTTCGATGGGAAACAATATCATTCAAAGCTAGCATTGGCCAGAAAAATTATATGGCAACTCTTTTTCGTAGTAAAACAAAAAAAAAAAAAAAAAATAGATTCCTAATGGTTTAGTGATTTCAAAAAAAGGTTGCACATGGCACATTGATAACGCTTAAGAAGATATTGGACGCCTAAAAAATATTCTGACATTACAGAGCACGGCAAAAATCCTCAAAATTGTTAATGATCGAAAAATTAAATTCCGAGAAATTGCAAATATTCACTATTTTGCATAAATATCTTAACATGAGAAAGCTCCTCCCAACACGGTACTATCCGCTTACTGACATTGGAGCGAATGCATCGTATCGCCATTCGATGACAATAGTGTAACAATTCTATGAATGTAAGTTTCTTTAGTCCTGCCCAATTTATTATATTCTCAAGATCTTATCCACAGCGATTGTTACCCATTGACAAATCTCAAGTGAACGCCCCAAGTTAAAAGATCGAAGAATGAAATGATATGAGGTTATTTTAGAAACCGAACCATATGTTTTAAAGGTCCACGCAGATCGTTCTGTAAAGGAGATAACGCAATGTTAGAGAAGTAGTTGGACGGATTGCATTCCTCCGCAGGGAGACTACGTTGGTTAGCAAAGTCGAATTTTGCAGAAAAACAATTGATTCAATTAAGTATAGCTCATAAATAAATTAAAACTAGAACGCGCTTTGAAGCGTACTGAATTCGTGAATAGAAATGACATTGACTTGCATGGAAGACAAGATAGTGGAAGTTGGAAATTGTTTGTTTTTCTCTTAAAACTCCTTAAAAACTAAATTTGCCGAAATTTTTTTAAAAAGCGATTATGAGATGTGAGGAAAAAATATTATTTAACAGAATATAGTCAGGTTAATTAAATTCGCTTTTCTGACGAAAAGTTTTACGTTCAAAATTTCGTCAATTTTGTTCGCTCGTCGTATAGATAGCCTTAATGTTTATTCTAGTTGCTTGGTGCAAAAGTATATTATTATAAATTCTGAATGAAAGTCATTTACCAAGCTTTCTAAATATTTTTTGAAAGCCAACTGACTGATTATTTCAATTTTCATTAAAAATCCAAATTGCAAGTTGACTCTCACCAGTGGTAACTGGGCAACAAAGTAACGTGGCTTGCTAACAATCAAAATGTCCGAAATGAATAAATTTCACAATCAATGTCACTTACGGTGCATACTGCGATGATGACGATAATGCTTTAAATACTTGCAACGGCTCTAAATGTGCCAGAGATTGTCAATAAGCCAAACATAGTTTCGTTATCTATTACCCTTGTATCGGAAAAGTGAGTTTTGTTAAAATAATTATTCGATACATTATTTCTCTCTTCTCGAGAGAGAGTAATCTTGCATTTTTTTCTGAATAACTATCACATTAAAAGCAATCTGCTTTATTTATTTATATAAAGTAAAATCTATTTCTCGTAACGAAAATTGAAGACAATGTTGCTAAAATGCATCTTTGTTTCCAAAATTGTCTTGGTATCCCTGACGTAACAAAGGTAATTTCCCATTATGTCACATGCACTGGACAGTTTAAAGTTAAACTGAAATTTCGCTATACTATATATATATATATATATATACATATATATATTTATATGCATTTGCTTACAGGAGTGCTTTGTTTTACATATCGTGCTGTTTCATTGTTGCGAGGGACGGAAATGTATAGATAGGATGATTGCATTTCTGGTTGTTTGTTTAAATATATTTGCGGTTTTAAAAATTGTCAATAACGCTGCAGACTCTGAATGTAAAGCTTCCGTTTTATAATGACGGAAGGATATCTGCGTATAGAACGGAAATTAAACATGGATATCAAAAAAAATATGTATACACTGAATGCACAAAAAAAAAAAAAAAATATGTATACATAATACAAAAAAAAAAAAAAATGATAATAAAACAAGCAAACAAACACACACATATGACATTAATTCATATTGCAGTTAAGTAGAGTTATTAATTATTAATATAAAATAAATGTTAATTTAACGAGAAACGGGAAATATTGAACTCCTAACCAAGTTTCACGTTTTATGTCATCAAAAAGATAGTATTTATTATTGTACAAGAGAGAAAAGCAAACAATGAAAAAATAAATAAAGAAAATATCAGAAAAAAAAAAACATTGTCTGAATCTACATCGGCTTTATATAAGATACGTCGATTCCCGTCCTTCTCAGCGAGTTTACGCTTGAACGCAGAAAGAGTTGGGGTACGGCCAGCGGAGAATTGGTAGTAGTAGTAAGCAAAACCTTTTAATCATTTTTTGTAGCGTTTAAGAGTTTCAGCGTAGAGCACGGCATTGCGGCATAGTCGTGCTGTTGTAGAGAGAGATTTGGGAACTAAGGTATCGTAGTTAAGGTAGGAAGCATGAAACTCGTTCATCTTTCGATGCTTCCTTATCGGTTAATTGACAAATCAGTGGGGAATTAGCTTATACTTGATATATCGAGAGATTGAGATATCGGGGCTTTATATACTTGCTTTATTATTGGACACAATTCTACACAAGATTTCCTTGCGGTTCCCACTCCATCCCATGATCGCAATGTGGAAATTGTTTGGTCGCGAAACGATCGATTTCGTAACCAAGCTTTTGCGTAGTTGAAAAAGGGCCTCTATTGATAAATCCAAGGGTTAAATATTTTTTGAAAGAAAACGAATAAAAATATATGAAAGAAACCATTAGATTGATTTAATAGATGCTTTCAACCTGCTGCAATTAGTAGAAGAACAAATTTATGGGAAACAAATTTTTCTTATAATTTTAAACATCGAGAGAAAACACGTCTTTTCTTCCTGACACCAAAGTGAGGAGGACAGCATTTTACTTTTCACACTGTAGTACTGCAGTCACATCAATTTGTTGCAGTATCTTCAAACTAACATGCCAAAGCAAAGTATGTGAAGATCTTCCCGATAAATCGTAATTAAGTTCTTTCACATGTTATTTATTGAAAAAGGAGAATGCTTTCCTTGGTCCAAAATTCATTCCATTCAAATGTTCCCCAATCGCGCAAAAATCAATATTTTTGGAAATAGCGTGAGTTACTTCCTTTTGTTCACACTTGCAGCACAGTCTCGAAAATTAAGATCGCCTCGCAAGCTTATTAAAATATATTAAAATATATAATATTTTTATATCCTATGGTCGGTCTTCCCCCCCATGATCAAAATTTGCCAAAAATACACCTATTTTATGCCGTTATAGCGGCTCGCTGCTATCCCACCAAAAAGAAAAAAAAAACGTATAAACGTAAAAATCTTTCATAGAAAACGGGAAAAATTTTTTCTTGAGCAAACCATTAACTTACGTAATTCAACTGCCAAACGATGTCAAGCTTTATTTGCAGTATGTAATACGCGACGTGATCCTTGAACATACGATGAGTAAGCTCATATTTCAAATACCAAAACAAATTATTGGTAATTGTATAGACTAGGAATCTACACATTTCTAATATATACTTCAGTTCATGCACATATCCAGAATATATATACACACTATACGATGTAAAGGTTGAAATTTTCCACTATCGGAAAGTTTTTTTTATTCTACGTAGACTGAGATTGACTCGCCCGTATTGACTAGGCGTCGTGGTCATTGCTAGCGTGACTTAACTTTGAAACTCATTCTTATCTCTTTACCTGTAACCTTTCAATATGTCTGGATGACAAAGCTCATGATTCCTTCAATTGCCATTCGAAGTGAAATTAGTTCTAATTTTATTTACTTCACTCTTAGACAAAATTCAAGTATAAAAAGCCGACAATTCATTTTCTACAGTTTGACGTATTATAACAATAAGATGCTACAAGTAACGGATCTTACAGTACAAATTACAAGACTCTATACCAAACAATTGTCTCATAGTCTAACTTCTCGATTAGTTCGTTTGGTCTTCCTGTTCTGCACTAAAATGCCAGCAGAATGATTTACCTTGAAATGTGACTTTTGCGGCGGTGACTCCAGAAGAATCAGGAAATGCTCTTGTCGTTACTCCGAAACCTACGTTTGAAATGATTGGCGTTACGAAATCGTTTTCAATCACATTCGGAATCAGCTGTGGTGCCTTCAACTATGACAATCCCGCTGATATCCAGTCATCTTATAACTTATGACTAGTAATCAATTTCCAAAGGAAACTCTAAGATTACGATATGAATTAGCTTAAACTTAACCTACGTGATTACTAAAATATAATGCGTGAAATGAAAACTTCAAACTTCCAGTGTGTGACCAAAACGAACTTGAAACTTTGATCATTACGAAAGAAAAGCTAATAGAAGAAGATTTAAGACGAAGCTTAAAGAATTATAAAGGGGATTTGACATCGCAACTTGGAAAAAAACCAAAAATTCATTAGTTTTATATTAATTATGGGCAAGCCTTTCCCTTGATTTTGCTGATTATCTCACGTGACCGAATCAAGTCGAAAGCGTCTAGGCCTTGATGTTGTCGTGAGACGGCACATCGACGATCTGTTGGAAAGACCATTTTGAGGTTAAATCAATTTGTTTATTCTAACTAATCAAAAATGTAGCGTTTTATTGAGCTCGATTCGATTCGATTCGATTCACATTTTTATCAATCAATTACAAGGTTTTCATGCCACAAAACTATTTCAAGACTTAATAAATCGCATATTTTTATAATGGTGTTGGTATTGAAAAAATTTTAAAAGTACTTTTAACTACCTTTTGTGTAACTAACTTAAGAGTAGATTTAATTAGGAGACCAATTTATGGGTGCAACTATATGCAACTTTTATATATAGACATTTACGTATATATATATGTATATATATGTATATGTATATATATGTATATGTAAAGAGTTCAAATGTTAACAAAAATCAAAAAAAATTTAAATAAAAATTTATAACCTACACGTCGACATATCAACTTTATGTATGTATATACATATCGAACCTACATACTGCGGAGCGCATGACCAATTTAAAAAACTGCATCACACTTATCTTTTAATAAAATACCAAAGGTAGAGAGGAAAAGAATACGAACGGTCGAAAACAAGCCGCATATTACAATAAAATCATTATAAGCTTTTCGGTAAATACAGTAGCAGCTGTATCGATATGCATTTATATCTATATATACATATATATATATATATATATATATATATATATATATATATATCAATAAATATATACGCATATATGTATGTAAACACGCGTACAACACGCAAACATGCATAAAATCAAAATATGCATAAAATTCCTTTTTCAGTCAATATACTCGTTTAGTGTAAAGTTCGATTAACAATTGCGAACTGAACTCATAGCCTCAATGGCAAGGATGTTGGATGAGGCGTAAAGCTAGCAACAGCAATAGCAACAGCAGCAACATCATTGTCATCGCTACCGTTGCCGTCACCCCCTCTTCACTATTAATTGTTGTGCATACGGTTTTTTGTTTTATTTCTTGCCCGGGAGAAGCTCCCTTTGCTATGCTATGCTTTTTAAAAATAATATGTATTCAGACGCATGCACTTACACACGTACACAACCGCGCGCGCACACACATACACACACACACAAACGCAATACGTATACGCGAATGTGTGCGAGTATGTTATATAACTAAATACGCATACGAATACATAAGGATGCGTACGAATCCATATATAAATATTTTTTTATTGCAATTTTGCATATATTTTACCTTAAAAATAAACATGCTTTCCCTTGTTTACGCACTAAAGTTGTTTGCTATCAAAGATCAGAGCATGCCCTCGCTATATCATTCCGCAAGTAACATGTATCGAATTTATACATTCCATGAAAAAATATATATGCTTCTGGTCAACGTGAAACTCTAACTCGAGCCCATTATCACTTCGATGTAGACATAATAATGACACCTACAAACAAATAACATTTATCTAAACTAAAATTGAAAATAACATCATAAACACTAAGAGGGGAAAAAATGCGTAAGCTTTTTACGCAACTTTACGATCTTGTCTCATAATAATATATTATAAATAATAGAAATAATAATCATAAAAATGTTAAAAACTTTAAAAGTTTACGACAATGACATATATGAAGTTTTTCATTACGGCCGTCCCTTAATCCAAAGGTTATGATCAAGAAATCAATCTGCGATTTATCGCATCCAACTTTGGTTGAAACCACGTATCAAAAGAAAAAAAAGTCATAAACCACGCACAGGGTGCATGCGGGACAGCTGTGGACTGAGAATGCTTAAATATGTCACGACACTTTCTAAAGGAACATCTGTTGTATTATTTTTCTTCCTGACTATCGATAAAGTCGGAGAGAGAGAGAGACTATGAAGTAACCGAGGATATTACATCACACGTTTCAGTTTAGAAATTTGCATTTTTTTAAAATCGTAAGCCGATTTATATTTTACCATAAAGACAACTTACATCCTAATAAACATACCCAAATTGTCCAACGATAAAATCAATTCAACATCCGCTCAGGCCGCTGCCTGAATACTTCTAAGGACATAATCTGTCGAATGGCCTACTAAAGTGCCGGTTATAAACTCCGAGTCACACGCACGCGACACCCTTCGTAATTATATAGGGTATGAACGAATAACTTTTGAGCGTATGCTCCTGGGTTCGCAAAATTTCGTTAACTTATGCCATAGATAACTTTATACACTGCGGAAACGAGCACATGCGGTCTTCTCGTCCACTTCATCGAATTATTATCTCGTTGAGAAAATTCCATTAGACGGCGAATAGCCGGATTTTCTTTAAAAGACTCACATACATGTAGGTCTAGTTGAAGTGCATACCGTCATGCCGTCGAAGGAAACAAACGAAAATCACACGATCCGACGAAAAAATTTTTAAGCAAAGCATTTGTATAAGTATTGGCGTGTGACTTTCGAATTCATTTATCATTATTACTATTATTACTTTTCTGACCAGTTGTGTTAGCTCTTAAATTTGGTTTTTGAATTTGACTTTGACAATTTTTACAATCTCCATAATTAAATGGACTCGAGTTTACTACGAGTACTTTCGGATAACGATTTCAAACAGAAAAGCAATCTTTGAATTTAATCTTATACTTATGCACAATTCGATAGAAAAAATGTTTGTCCCTATGTCCTATACGATTGATCGGTCAATGTTGTGGACTTTAATTCTATTTTTTATTTTTAATAACCACACAGAGAGTATCTCTTATATGCGCAAGCAAGTCAATAATCAGAAATATTTACAGATAAAGAAAAGAGTAAAGAGAATTTCAATTTCGTGGGGACTGCTTGATCGAATCGAATGTTTTTTTGGATACAAGAAACAACTCTTAATTGACGAATCCTTCTTAATTCTAGATTTAAGTTATAACAGTAAGTAAGCTTTGACTATGTGCTTTTATATCCCGCATCACTTATGGTGCGAGGGTCTATTAAATTCACGTGAACGTATGCAACATTCAGAAAAACTTGAGATATACCCATCTTTTATTATATCGATTGGTATAGAATCATTTTCTGAATCGATATAAGTTTGTCTATCCGTCTGTCCGCTCAGTTTTTTTTGTGTCGAACCCACACAGGCCGAAATTTTTAAAATACACTCATGAAGTTTGATACGTGTTTTGGACGAAGAGCGAACGCTATTGAAAATGGCTCGTGTCGGACCACTTTTTCGACCATATTCAATTATGACATAGAGTCCGGTTAACTGTAAACTGTAAAGTTCATCTAAGAATCGATCGATTACGTACTTTTTTATCAAATTGCGCCGCAGCTAAACAATCGTTTTGCTTGATGGGTCAAACTTACTTAATTGTCGCAACACAACTAACTAATCAATGTTGAAATTTTGTCCTGTTAGAATGCTGACTAAATGTGTATGGTTAACGATTCATTAAACATCTGGAGAACCATTTTTTGGCTGAGTCTACATATCCCAACGAACCAAATACCAGAAGAGAGATTTCCAATTTCTGTTTTCGTCAATGGACTTTTTGGAGATATATTCTGTTTACGGAAATGCTTGCGATATCCAGAAGCAAGCTTCAGAAAGCGTGTAAAATATATGAATTCGTGATCAGTATCAAATTATGAATTGATCTTGCCAAGTTCGCCCGTCCGTGGCTGTGTCTGTCCATAATAAGCATTCTACCCGTCGCTAAGATTAAAACATCTGCTCCAAATTCGAACAGTGAAAACCCTTGCACGCAATTTGCAATTGAAAATGCATTAATTAGGTGATAGAAAATACCTTATATATCTTAAGGAAGAAAAAAAAAATTGTTTTGTTGCTCAATGCACTCATAAACGATAACAAAAACAACGATTAAATTTCCTCGCATATTCTATGGTTGATCCCATAATGTTTATAGAAAAATTGAAAAAGCAGTTAAAGTCACTTAATATTATCAAATAAAGAAATTTCAATTATTTTGTTTTTGTGTTTTTTTTTTTTTAAGTTTCTTTACGATAAACATGCTGGACATGAAAAATTCAGCGGCAACCACAGTAATTTTGTTCAATATTTTTGAAAATTCGCCGTAATGTGTTTCCGCCTTTTCAGCAATAACAAAGTAGTTTTCGCTAAATGTTGAAAATGTAATTAAATCCATCAAAATCGAAATGGATCTAGATAAGTACTTCCTTAAAGTCCCACACACATTTCACTTTCGGATTAATGTGCAGGCTGAACACGAACAATAGCCGTAAATTTCTGCCGCAAACTTAGGACAAGAAAAACGCATTGGTAATAGACGGAACGAACAAACAACAGCCAACACAGACTGAATATTATTTAAGTCTTTTGTAGAATGAAAAAATATCCTATAAGCAGTTAGCGTAAAATTCGCTCTTATGATATTTATTAATTTTAAATATTAGTAAAATCCGTCCAAAACCTCGTCCGCACTCAATTACTGAAAAACCCAACATATATTTGTTGTCTTTCATTAGGATTTATAGTCTTTGCGTTCAAAAAAGAAGTAAGTGTTCAACTTGATTTTATACTCTTCTTGATTTGCATATGGTATTAACGTCGGCCCAAGGACTCGTTTATAATTATCAAAACATCATACCATATGTCAGAGAAAACTGTAATTTTAAGTTTATCAACGAGCGAATGAAGTGCGACTAAGGATATGATTGCAAACGCTATATAACCACATATATATATATATACACTTGTATATGTATTATATATATACGTATAATGTAACCTATATTATGTACCGCCCTGCTCTAAGAGAGACAGTGTAACACTATACGGCGCTGAATAAAACTATGTGACTGTTTCATTTGAAAATAATGTCTTTAATCTATACGCAACAATGTAATTTACTATAAACTGAAGTGTACAGTTCTTTCGAGCTTTAAATAGATGTAGTCCTGTGCACGATTTACGCGAGCGCTTACTTTTTTTCTTCATTCATGCTAAATGCTTACGAGTGAGGATGCATGCGCTACGACATCGAAAGCTTAGAGCAGAGTAACCGAACCTTCAACATCGACGATAAAGCTGAATAACCATGATGGCCCTATTTGGCCTAATCCAAGTGAAACGAAATGAAGGCGTCACTAGGGACATCCGCTAACGCAATTAAGAAAAAAATGTTGAGCGATATGGCAAAAGTCATGATATCTTGAATCTTCAGTAGGGAAAAATTCGATCCCATATAAAAACTCGGTCAGGAAATGTACGCAGTTATAACCTGGGATGTCCTATCTTGCCCGTGATTATCAGCAGACATACGCCTTTCGATACATGATATTTTGTTTGTTCAAACGATGCTTCTATTCTTATAACGATACTAAAATATGAGTTCTTTTGTGGATAGGCCCAAAACACTCTTGTGGCTCTTGTTCGACAATACAGTGAAAAAAGTAATTCCTAAGGTTTTTTTAAAATATCTCTTCAATCGGCGGATATTTATTCACACACTCAATATTTGATAAATTATTCAAGACTTTCTGCATTTGAACGCAAATGTGTTATGACAGGGGTATGAAAAAATTCCAGCCAAGCCGAATATAATTTCAACCAATGTTATTACTGTTTAATTTCAGCCAAAGCAAAATTATGAAAACGTCGACTTTATTGACTAGGGTTTTAATACTTTTTTCCTCCACATTTAAAGAGGAAAATACGAAAGAGCTGCTCTCGTATTTTATTATTTAATGTGTGTGATTTTTTTGCTCTTTTCAATTTGAATATCTGCCTTCGGAGGATGGCTGTATAATATTATAAGTTTATCATTTCGTTTGATAAAATATTGTGCAAGTGTAAGTAGGTCTTCAATGCAAAGAAATGACTACTTAAGTGTACCTTGAAAGAAGCACTAAAGAATTTATTTATTTATCTCATATTTTCTCCATGGAGGTAGGAGTCTGCCTGATTATTTTGCCTTGCCCTTAAGAAGTTCATTTGTTTTAAATAAATAAAAATGAAAAAACAAAATTTTATAGTCTTATTAAAAGACATTTTAATCGTACAGACGGTATTCATAACTATGCCTCTGCGATGTAAATATGTTGTACTTACTTACTGCATATATCCCGTCCAATCAACACCCACCTACATTTAACAGCTATACCTATGTATATTATGCGTATATATTAATGCGTGCACGCACTCTCTCTTGTTTCTCTCATACTATTGCATTTTCATTTTATTTATTTATTTATTCATTTACTTTTTTTTTTTTCATAGCTTCCCATGTAAACATTAACCGGGAAAATATGTCTATTTTTACCTCTACAACAAAAACAATAATAATAACAACAACAACAACATTAATAAATAATAATAACATTTTAATATGAATTCGTTATAGCCAGCAGTCCGAAATGCTTGCTATTGGTGGCAAATTAAAGAATAAAACAAAATCATGTAGAAATTCACGCATTTGCTATCACATTCAAGCAAAGCTTGTTGCCTGTACACACAACAGTGTAACAATATAACGCACTAGATAAAATATGTTAAACGTATCCCCGTATTGTATATAAATTTTATAACAATTACCGGAATTAATATAAAATACTAGAGGCTTTAAATGTAATCAGTGGACATTACATACAAACAAGTACATAGAAAAATGCATGTACTAGTACTGGTTTTTTCAACAACTTATTTCTGAATGTCAGTTTACAAGTACCCTACATGGCAAGCGTTTATTATCACTTTATGCAAATGTTTTTAACATTTCAAACGTATCTAAATGTTAAAGTTTGATATTTATATGAGTCTCTCTCGCTCTCTCTCTCTCTCTCTCTCTCTCTCTCTTTCTCTCCTCTCTTGAGTGAAAATTGTGACTTAGAAAACGAGGACAATTGCTAAACCGGAACCAGATGAATCAGAAAGTTAGTAAAATCATAGAAAATCTTGATTTACAGTAGGCCAGCAAAGTCTACACACGAAATACGGAATTTCTCTTATTAAAAATCGCATTTAGTTATAACTTATATTAAAAAAAAAAAATTCAAGTTTTCTTTGGACTTAAGATAAAGTCACAAACAAAAAATATACTTCAATCCCAAAATTATCACAAACAACGGCACATAAAGTTAATTTCACAGGCAAAAAATTAACAAAACAACACTTCGTTGGCCCGCCTTTAGCACCTGCCACTGCTCGTGTACGTCGTGGCATTAAAGAAACCAATTCTTTTTTATTTTATTTATTTTTTTTTTTTTGTTACATCTGCACCAATTTTATTGCAGTCGCCAAATAAAGCTTTTTTGATAATTTTTTTATTAAGAATTGGCTTCACCCAGAATAAACAGTTAAATCGAGCTAGTATTCAGCATGATTATGAAACGAAATGAAATCAACTACTTAATCAATCAGAAATCGCATGAACTTATGCATAGAGGGCTTATTGTGTAATACCTTGCGGAGACTATGTTTTTCTTACTCACTTTTCATATATTTTACACAATCTAACTGTACTCTATTTCTTTTGCTATGGAACATTTTGGACAGAGAACATGTCCCAATTTTTCTCGATTACTATTAAAAAACGGAGCTTGGCTTTTTTTAATTGCTAATCTAAAATAATTGTCGAGATGGCATCGAATAGATTCGAATATATTTCGTTGACTTAATTGGGTTTCTTTTTATGTTTATTGTTGATAGCGTTTGAAATTTATTCAATTTTCTTTACGAAGTTATGCGTGGGTTTAATATAATAGATGTCGTCAATTGTGAGTTAAAATTTTATGCCGAAGCTAAACAATTTTTGCATATATATATTTAGTTCAAAATAGAAGGTACTCAAAATGCCTGCTAAACCGCGCTTTCTTTTGCGTTTTTTTTTTTTTTTTACTTTATTTTTAATCAATTTGTTTTTGCTAATAATTAAACATCATTATAGACTGCTTGCCACCTAACCGTACAATATCGTATAAACATGAAGCAGGAAAACATGACATTTATCAACAAATTTGAAATAACCGTTGTTTATATACGAAATGTGTAAGCAGTACCTGTACTTATATATCGCAGCATTAGGACATGAGTACATGAGTGGTATGAAAAAAAAGTTTTATTCAGTTAATAAAGCAAAATTGCAATTCCTTATCATAATTCCGATAACAACCAACGACGAGGAATTAAAAGGCCTTTAAAATACAAACATTCCAAATAAATAAATATGCGGGTGTCCATATGTCCGCCACCTGTTTCGTGATCTTTCACAAGACATTGAAAGTTCGCAAAGACTTTTTAATTTAAAAATAAAATGTCTCTTGAACCTGTCTCATACATGCTGTAGTACCTTAAAAAAAAAAGAAAGGAAAAAGCAGTAAATCACGTTTTATACTATATTTAATACATTACGAACTGCAGCAGAGATCGATACGAAATTTGCAACTAATATATATAATGGGAACAACAATGTAAGCTGAAAATTTCTTTCACCCTGATTAGATAAAACTATCCTTTCTCCGCGCCGAACAATAATAGAGCTTTTGTGTTGACTGCATACGAAAGCTATGCTCATCTAGAATCGAATTTCCCACCTTTTAAAGGTAAAGGTAAGAAAAGTAAATGACTTATGGTAATTGCGCGAGTTAAAGTAAAAAATATTTAAAGAAGAAGTGAAGAATCACTCGAATCGAACTTGTTGATATTCTTAGCTATTGTGGACGCGGTTTGGGACATGATTTTTCACATACTTATTAGAAATTTCAATAAAAACCGATCAAACGGTCAGACGGTCTTTGCTTAATTAATGGTTAGATGTTACACAAGGAACGACGATATAAATAATTGCCCGCCGATCTCTAGGCGATAGTCATAAAAATGAGGAATTCGTTTTTCTCTGTCCTACCGAAAACACAAATGTATAAACAATTATGCGCGTTTATATAAGTATGTATGACCCAAACCTGTATGCATGTATGATTACATGTATTTATGTTTGCGGATAATGGCTGCATGTGTGAAGCTAACGTGATATAATTATAGTAGACGAAAAAAAAAAAAAAAAAAAAACCATTGCGAATATAATTTTGCTATAGAAAACGTTTGCCCAGTTTCGATAATGCTTTGTCAACTGCAACACATTCCAATAATTTCGGTTTTTTAATACAAAATGATTCTCTTTTTTTATTTTTCGTATTTTCGCGCGGTGGAAAACCAAAACAACCAATCAGAATTAAAGTTAGAGAAAAAACTAGAAAACCAAACGCACCAATACAAACAGTTTTTTTTCGTGTTTTTTTTTTATATTTAGATTTTTTGCTTGTTTATTTAATTACATTATTTATGTAATTGCATTAGCTTTAGATTAAAGGAAATTTAGTTTCGGGTTTGAAAACGAATACCATCAAAGTGTTGGGAAACAGTGAAAAATGGGAAAAATTCAAATAAAAAAGAAAAAGAAAAAAACAAAAACAAAAATTCGAAAATATTATGAAAGCATGTTTTAACTAAACTTTACTTGCAATCAACTGGAATAAAATTAATTATTGAAACGGGTAAGTGATACGTATTTATGTACAATACGTTAAAGGTTTAACAATATTACGGCATATGCTGGCGAAAATTTATTACCTCGTATCATAATAATCTTTAAGAATACCTGGCATGCATTAGCATCGTCTACTGTTGCGTCTATGCCCAATATGGAAGCGAACTTTTCCGTTTCAATCTCATGCACAGTTATCCGCAGAGAGTGAAAAGCACGGCGAATATCATTTGTTAAATGAAATTGAAATTGTTGATTAATTTTTACGAAAGTATTCATTTAAACTTATAACATGGCAGAGACAAAAATATCTTTGCTTATTAAAAGAAGCGAAATTTCATTGTGGAAATTTCCGTCTAGTATGCTCTTTATTTTTGACGTCCCATCCGCTAGTAAGATCAAGGCAATCAATTCCATTGCTAATTGTATAGATGATAGGAAATATCCTTATCATTGGACGATCAATTACTTTAAGATGTTTACGAAATTTTCAAAAAGCAAACTGACAAAGCTAAATATTTGGAAGTCAGCAAAAGAGTTAATTCGATTGAGTTTTATGCCGCGTCAATATGGATGCGCTGTATTTTTTGCGGCACTACGGCCGAGATGGGGCTGGGGCTTGGAAAAGTTAGATCTCAGTCGAAAAAATCTGTGTTTCAAATCTAATCATATCAAAAAAGGCAATTAGGCAAAAATTGAACAATAATAGGCAAAAATTTTGAACAATAATACCTTCAGTCTACTCGTCATTCTCGCAAATCAATACAACGCCTTCTTGCGTCAAACGGTTTGACACTTTAACGAATGAAAATGTATTCAATTTTCGCTATGGTCTGATGCAAAGACTCACCGCAATGTATACGCCTGTGAGATTTTATTAGAGCCTACTAACGTGTAGCAGTCAACTGCCTTGTATAGTATGTATATGTATAGATATTGACGTTTTGAATTTTTTAACCACATTTGTTTTGTTTGGTTTTTATATAAAATTATTATATAAATGCTTTGAATATATATGTATGTATAGATTTTCCTCACGTTCTCGTAAACGACCATCGTCTACCTTCAACTCTCACGTTCATTGTTATTTTAACTAAATTTAATGACAACATTTTATTTATACACGTTCTCTCGTCCTCTCTCTATAAAATTATTAAAATCATATTCACACACACACGCACACGCATTATAGTTTGTGCGAACGCTGCCCACATTATTAATTTGTACGCGTAAGTATGCGTGCGATATGTATTTATAACTATGCGTTTATGTGTGTATAATATTTATGTTAATTTACTATTATCATTACCATCATTATAATGCCTACATACGTATATACATATGTTTATTATAATAATGCGTTTGCTTGTATAACCGTTCATCTGCACTTATTATGCATTGTCTGTGTGTGTTAGCTGCATTTGGCGCCTGATTAACACAATTTAGTTTAGAAATATCCGGCAGTGTTGCAACATTAATTTGTTTCTCAAATTATTAAAAAAAAAAAAAAACTAAAAAAAAAAAATCCACTCAAATTAAATATTATAAAAATGTAGAGTAAAAAATTTAATACAAATTTTTTAATTTCTTTGGTATAAAGTTCATGAAAAAATTTCGTAAAAAATTTTTTTAAAAAGTGTTTATAAAAAAAAAAAAGGAACCTTCTATCAAGAAAAGACAATGTGAAAGGTATAAAAAACTTAGCAAAGACGAGAGAATATTTTATGATTTATTTAATCTGCCCTGTCTACAAAGCCTTTTAGATTTGCTATGAAAGCAAAAAATGCAATTTTTTAAACTTAACTATTCAAGCAATATGATACAAATTATAAATGAGAAATCTTCTTAAGACAAAACTATACTTACAATGCATTTTATTTCCTGATCCAAAATGCTTGATATTAAAGTCTCCTATGTTTACTACATTTAACAATTAAAAGGAAAAAGAACGCATACACCCATTTCTGTCATTCCATTTCTATGATTCATAGATACGTTTCAGGGACTCAATGATTACTTTAAAACTTTAGTCGATTTAATCGTATCTGTCCACCGTTCCATGTACATTTGTATCAATAATTATTATCATTTTTATACTCACCACGCAAACGATACAGTGATCAATAAGAATGATGTTAGCCTCTTGCGGCCATGTCTGTCCAGCAGTCCATTGTCTATGTCTGTGTATGAAATATTTCCATTTAGCCGTGGCCGTTCATACATTCGCGCAACTATATTCTTCATGTTATATATTAAGATGATACAGTAAAGTTGATAGTAAGAGTAATATTTGTATACTTTCGGCGTCCGCCACCTCAAGTTAGTTTCCTTTATATCCCGCAATTTTTGCGGCTTGCTGCTCCCACCGAAATTTTAAAGGCACCTAATACATTTTTTTATCCAAAGATCGATATTTTATCTTCTAAATTGTAAGTTATCGGTGACACTAATCCGAATATTAAACTTTTTAAATGCTATTACACAACAATTTTAGCCATGTTTTTCAGAGTTTATACGCAGTCATCAAATAAATTTATCATGTTTGATATTTATATATCAGTGCTTTATACCAAATTTCAAACGGAGTTATGGACAGACAAGGGGACATATACTCTTCAAATGATTCAGATTCTGAAATTGTCAAAATATTGAACCTACAAGCAAAGACTGTATTGTCCAATTCCAAACGTCCGTGCAAGAACTAAGTAAAAAATTATGAATTGTACGAATTTTCAAGTTCGAAGATCAATATCTTTTTCTAATTATTTGCCATGAGCAATATGGTTTAACTGGGCATTACATTTGAAATATTTTCATTAAGAAACTGATGCGCGCTTGGATTAAATAAATCAATCTTTTCGATAATTATCCATAGGTTTTGAGAGATCTCGATCGCTAATATACATGAAAAGTACACTTTTTATTGCAAAAGTTACTCTTATCTGCATGTTATTTGCATAAAGCACACTAGAGAGTATCTGCTCGATAATTTTCGACAATTGCTTAAATTAAATATATACGGGGAATACTTCTAAAACAAGCGTTCAAATAGAGTCTTTTGCAATTCAATGTATTTCGGTACTGATGGTATCTCATAAATAATTCAATATGTTTTAAAGGAATTGTATCGCTATTGGAAATAAGACTTTGCATTATTTGATCATTGATTTTATGCATTTGTCGGTAGACTTAGGTAGATTAGGTTTTGAATTAAAAATCTTTGCACTAAAACTTAGCAGAATTGAAAACAATAAGAAAACTATATTCGCTCTGAGATAAATCTTAAATGTTCATCATGGCATTTCGTCAGTCACAAACATTTTTTAAAATCAGTACAACATTATGATATTGTGTTAGCTATGTTCGTCCGCTCTTCCGTCGCTCCAAAAATATGTTAAGTTCAGGATCAAAAAGATAAAGAAGAACACGTTTTTTCTCGACTTTTCATAAAAAGAAACAAATTTTTGTGCGAACTCCTTTCGTAAAAAAAGATTTTTAACAAATTTTTTTACTTATTTTTATTAGGAGAGAATTGCAGCATAAACGCTAAGTATCGGGAAACATTAATAATGCAAAACATTTTTCAATCAGTCAGTATATCTCGTCAATGCAATGAATGTTTTCGGTAGGGTGGATGCGTTAAAGACATTAATCTTCGGAATCCTGTAGAAAAGTCTGTGCATAAGTTGTATTATTCCTTTCTACCATATCTTAGTCTGCATTCAATTCTTTTTTTTTTCTTTCCATTTCCGTTATATTTTTGGCGGGAATTCTTGTTTACTACTCTCGCCCCATATTTTTTGCAGTTCGTTTATAATTTTCATTAGAAAATGGTTTGTCTTTTATTGTTTTGTTTAGTTTTTCGTTGCTGTCGTTGTTATTGTTCTTTGCAGGCATGCATGTGAGTGAGTAACGTAGATATTTTTCCCTAAATTTTATGCTTTTTTTGTTGCTGCTGCTGCTGTTGTTATTGTTGTTATTTCTTTATTTCCGTTTTTCTACAACATGTTTTGATATTTTTGCGCCACAATTTTCTGTGTCGACTCGACGTTAATGTCTTGAATGAAAGTCAAAGTAAAACAACTTTAAACAAATAAAAGCAAACAAGGCAAACAAACAAATAACCAAGCACGTATATATATATATATATATATGTGTGTGTGTGTGTGTTGTAATACGTATATTTGTGTTTCTATATGACTATATATACACCAGTGTGGGCATAGAAATGGAAAACAAACAAAACTAAAGGGAAACATGGCGCTGTAGTCGAATGACTTAAATGATAGTAATACTGGAACATGTAGTAGAAATAGAGGAAAAGCCAATCTATGCTATTGTGGAGAAACATGACAACAGAAAAATGTACCAAAATATCACAATAACGACTAAATAAACATATGGAGCTGCTAATGAATGTATGATACGATTTCTGGATATGTTTTCGTCTATGTTAGGGATGAAAACGATTTTCAAAAGGAATAAAATAACAAATAAATGCTCAGAGTGTTTGGGGCAGAAACGCAAGATGTAGACTAAAATAATGATTATTATCATTAGTGCTATGACAATGATCGTCGTCATCATAATCATCATCATTCCACTCTCATATGTGTTCACTATAGCAGGCAAAGAACACAGTTTTTTCACATGATTGGGCTATTACCGGCCAGACATTTAATGTTGTGGGGTATAGATAAACAAATTGCCTTCTCTTCCTACACATTGGTGCTCTTATTATATACATAATGTACATAAATACACGTTGATATTTATATATATGTATGCTTATTGTAAAATATCGTATATAAATGGCAGAGAATTTTCACAGTAAACGGAGCCGTAAAAAATTACGTAAAAATATATGTCTATCTGTCTGATGTTCAGCTCTGTACTGTTATGCTCTTACTCACTGCACATGTCAAGTGGTACACGTTGCTACAACATCGTTGGCGCATTACTACCAACGATGTATTCAATAAATCCTTTTATATAATACAGGTATGTACTCAATAGCGAAAGAGTAGATGTGTTTCTCCCCTTAACTCCCTTCATCAAGCACATACGCATGCACACACTTACATATAAATTAAAAACTTTCTACCGAAATCATATATATGTATATGTATACATGTATATGTATTTTATATATGTGTGGGTGTGCGTGTGTGTGCACGCGTACATTAGGGTGAGGTTAGTGTGTAATTATCACGCTCATGATGATGATGATTATAATGGTGATGCTGATGTCGTGAAGCGAGGGGTGAGGAGAGATGACTTCTTTTTTCCGTGCCAACGACAGGTGCAATTTTATTTATTCCGTATCATTTCCGTTTTTGTACATAAATATTTCTTTTTTCTCGTCTTAGTTGCTCTCTACAACGACCGTTTTATGTATCCATACTGTTACACAAACCTATGCATACGTATATATCTTCATATTATACATAATTTTGTTTATTTAATACTTTTTTTTTTCAACTGATTAATGAAAATTAATTTCCTTTGATGTTGCATTTTTAATACCTATATAAAAACATATTTTGATGTTGATGACGCCTACCGCATCAACAATGACTGCGATAGAAAAGTATTTTTTAAAAGCTAATTACATATAAATTAACTCCTATTCGGATTTAAGGATTCTCCCTGTAACCAATATATTTCAAAAATGTTCGTACGTTAACTCGCATACTTGACGAACATACTATACACATCCTTAGATCCTTTTTAGATATCAACCGTTTTATAGAAATACTATATCTATATATAGATGTATGCATGTGTCGATCGGAAGCTAGATCAATGAGACCCTCAAGAGAGTTATCTGACATCTTAATAACATCAAAAGCCAGAGTATTCACAATTTTGCACAAAAATTTAGCATAAGAAAGTTGTGTTCCAAAGATCAAAGTGTTACTTGCGCTTATGTACCATTTGGATGCGTATGGTTTATTCTATTCATCGACTATTTTAAAATGGCAGGAGCAATGAATAATAAAAAAATTGTCAATATTGCGTCAACTAAATTTTAAAGTGCATCCAGATTCATTTGACCAATCACCCAGGAGATTTTCGCTATTCGCGTAACGCGATGACGGTCAAAACAAAGTGAGGAGAGAGGAAGGAAGAAAGAAGTGGGGAGGTAGTGGCCGCAGTCTAGTAGATGTGTGCCCAATCGGTAGGTGTTATGCTTTTACCGACTGAGCATTCACTATAACTACCACCAAAGCAAACTCTGTCGCACTAAGATTTGAAACCGCGAATAATGCCTTGGTAGTCGTGATTCTTGCCTACTCGGCTACTCATGCGCATTGACCAGATATGGCTCCCGCGTATTATTATCTATTCAAAAATTTCAAAAGGATTTTGCAGAGAAGGCTAAGTCATGAATTCATCGAGGAAATTAAAACGCATTTCGGAGGTCTTAATAATCCGTTTTATAAAATTTTGGAAAAAGAAAGAAACGCTCTTCCTTAGTTCCGGAAATTATTGACCAACGCACAAATCGACCTGTTAACGTTACATATTTAGAGCTTCAAGCGTGCGTATTCGCGTAAACTAGCCAAATCTCTTCGCATTCCTCATTATCGGCTGCGTAAACCATTTTCGGATAGTTTAGAATCAATATATAAAACATTACACTGCATATTGATTAAGTTGACGGATACATATTGTACATGTGTACATTAGCAAATGGAAGCATTTACTTTGATTTCGCTTTAATCCGGCAAAGTGTTAAATTGCTTTACAATTCTAAGCGAAGGTTCCCATATCAGAATGTAGCTCAGGAGATAGAGCGCTCACTTAGCATGTGAAATGTGGGTGATTCAATGCCACGCGTGTCCGTATATCACTGAATTTTCTTTGGGTATTTTTTTGACATGTTTAAAAAAGAATTAAACCACGTGATTTCGAGTACAATATATTCCCAGGTTGTTAAAACGAAAAGAAAGAAGAACAAAATTACTCTTGCCTAGCTTCCAAAAAGAAAAACAAAGAGAAAACAGGGAAGGTTTCATGCGTACTCTCTTCTTGGAACAAAAATTTAATCTTTAATTAGAACATAAATCAGTTCAACAAAAATGCTCGTGCAAGGGGTGAAAACTCCAGGGACTATACTTTGAATGGTAAGCGCAATCATCATATTTATTAGATCTAATCTTCTTGGATTTTCATCTGTCTTTAAGCTTAAAAAAATTTTACATTTTTCCAATATTTTTGTAATAAATGTACTGATTTCAGAAATGGCGTCAAAACGTGGAATAACCATTTAATAAAATGCATTAAGTTATAAAAATCAACTCAAAAACGAAATATTTCAAAGTATATATATATTAAGTAATATATAACTATTAACTTAGCCAGAGAATAAATTCTAAGACTAAAGTCTTAAAGCAGTAGCATCTAAGGCTATCGGCTTTAGTGAAAACTCTATCACAATTGAGATTTGAAACCACGACCATTAAGTTGTTAGTCGAGACTTCTTGCCTACTCGCCCACTAAGACGGATAGGATCTTAAGCGATATATTTTTAATTTTTCATCGGCGAAGACTTAGGAAGATGCAGTAATTAATTCGGAATAATTATAGCAATCACGCTATTATACAGGATTAATAAGTTTCAAAAATTGCATTAAGTTTCAAAGAAGATTACAACACTTCCGACTGCGAAATGTCTAACTAGTCTATATGAAAACAACTAAAGGCATTATAGTGAGCCGTGACTTAATACGGTTATTCAAAATAACCCGCATATGGGAAGACATTGAAAAAGTGGTCCGATCTGAAGAATTTTCAATAACCTTCACCCTTGGACTACAACACGTCAGTTTATCAAGTTTCATCAAAACATCTCCAGAATGACGGTCTGCAGGTTCAACATGTAATTATTGAACACTTTTAAAAATGCACTCAGTCGTTGTCTATTTAGAAAAATATTCGTTACTTTTATGGTTTTTATACTCTACATCACTTGTAGTGCAAGGGTATATTGTGTTTGTGCGGATGTATACAACATCCAAGTAGACTTGAGACAGACTGAACTCTTATTATACCGTGTACGCTTTGTCTGATTTCCGTCTTGTTTTCTAGAGTTCAACCTACGCCTTGCAGATTTTGAGATATTTTAATAAAATTCATTACCCTGAATTGTTTTGTTCAAAGGATGAACGCTATCGAAAACGGATCATATACGGTATTTAATGATGGGCCGCGGCCTACTATATGGCTTTACTTGTTCTTTTTAAACAAAATAGGCAGGCTGTGCAAAATGTATTAGGGTGCCATAAAAAAACAGTTCAGATTGTGCACAACGAATTGCGGTTGAAAGAAACATCCGTCTACTTGTTCTTCCTCAATGACCAAAAGGGGTGTGAAAGTTTGGCGACGACTTAGCGGTCAAAATCGTACGCCCGAAAACGCTTGAATAGCAAAATTTATAAAAAATGTCCTACTATTGTTATTGTAGTTGAAAATTGTACCAACAATTGGAAGTAGCAGGGCTGCAATAAAAATTCTTATAGATTTTTTTAAAAGTAAATACTCAACTTTAATCGTGATTTAAAACTTTGATTTGTAAACTTATTACTGACCGTCGTGCTGAGTTGTACGTAGAGAAACACACGCATGCAAAAAAAAAAAAAAAAAAATTTAAACAAATAGCATTTAGAAGGACACACCTCAAAGATAAAACATAGCCAGCATGTTTTTTGCTGTACGACAGATTGGATTCTGATATAAAATAAATGGATAATTAAATGAACAGATGAATGCATGCATACCACAGATGCATGCGTATGTATGAACGCATATGTATGAGTAAATACACAATGTTATCATTATATTGAAACATTTTTTGGGGAGATAAGATGGCATGTTCTTAACCTATACCACTTAAAATCTATTGAACTCACGTAAAGCAACTAGAGGGAGTTATTATTACATTTAAGGGAAAAACAAATAAATAGACAAAGAAATACATACATATAGTAGATATATGCACACACACAAATACAATATTTACGCATTAATTTTCCCATATAAAGTTAAATGTGTAAAAGTTTTTAGTTTTGAATGCCGAGGCCAAAAGGTAATCGTACGAAATGTACTCTTTAAAAAAAATTTTTTTTTTCGACAACACAGCACACAGTATAACAACGCACAGAAGTGACACTCGGTAACAACAATCAATAGACTCTTTTAAGTTAAACAATGTTATGTTCTCTGCGTGCTTGTACACAACGCACACGATTACACACTCCTGCAGCAGCAACAACAACAAATATAACAGCAATTACGTTATCTCTAAACGAATGGATGCATGGATACATGAAAATTTCTTTATATATATTGTATATATTTATATATGCTTATGTGGGTTTATATATATATCATATTGTACACTCTAGCTCACACAGTTATATGGAATAGTGCATACAAAAACAATATTATCACATCTCACCACCACTACTTTCATCGTCATCCTACTTTCCACCCATCGCCACATTTCGCATTGTATACTCTACTACCTTAGTTACTCGAAAAACACACGATACGAAAATGCTCTCTAACATTATTATCAATAGTAAATTCTCACCAATACATTATGATTTCATTTTAGTTATATTTTAGATAAACAGTTTTTGGCGCGATTGTATGCGTGGGAGTTTATTTTTATAGCCGACACTAATGCCGACAATAGGTTGACAAAAGCTCTTCTGTGCTTTGTATGCTCTCTTCATTCTCCGATAATCTCTAGTTCTCTAAAAATGTTATACAAAAAAAAAGAAAAATGTATATAACATTTTGCCAGTTTTGCCAATTCTCAGTATGCACATGTGAGTATTTTGAAGCACTCTATAACGCGAATCCTGTCTCATTTTTCTTTTGCATGTTTATGTTGTGAAAAAGTGTTACATACGTAGGCATGTGTTTATAGCTTAGTGTATACAATTTTCGGGTACATCATCTCATCTCTCAATTCCACTTAATCTGTGCTATGTTGTCAAATTTCGTCTTTTTTTAATTTCAGTTGAACAAAAACTGAAGAAAAGAAAAGAAAAAAAAAGTCTTCGTGTGTATACGTAGTGGTGTGAAAATAGTTTTTTTTTTTCTTTTCTATATTTATTGGATAATGCAGGGAATTCCCTTTAGTGTAGTTCGCAAATGGTACGTAGATTATAAATAAAAAACAGAATAAATAAATAAAAATTTTAGAATCTATATTACTTTAAAAATTGATTATAATTACACAATATCTACTGTAACACCCCTTAAAAACAATTTAAAGTTATGTAAATGAATTCGTGGTAACCGTTTTACCATTCAATGCATGCATATATTTAAAGCATATTAAGCAATTTAAAGCGATTGATAGGTAAAAGCTAAAATCATGAATTCGTGAACAAAAAAATGCCCAAATACTCTTCCCATAAGAAGAGTTCATAGAGATTATTTATTAATTTCATAATTTTGTGGTTGCAGTTTCAATACGGTGTAAAGCGAAAAAGAACATAAGACACTGCAAGATACGATATGTTTTAAAATGAACGCGGTCCGTCAAAAAGCCGCACTACTTCCGGTGGAATATGACACTACTTGTTCGATTGCATATTTTCCTACTAGAGGAGATTTCATATTTCTAGGTGAAGACGACAAAATTACAAAGCCTCATTTTCTCGATTTTAATTTTCCCTCCTTTTATTATATTGTTGTGTTAGTTAAGAAAAAAGTACGCCTTCTACCAACATTTCGCTAATTCAATAGTTATCTTAGTCTATTCGATAGTTCATTGAATTAGTTCAGAACTTTAGATTCTGTAGAGCATTGTACACGACATATCATCTTTCTCTTAAATACCTTAATATTAACGTGAGATGAACTCCGATATCTGTTTTTTCTTTACCTTATCTCTGCATCTGTTGTTTCATCTTAAATTCAAACTTTTATTCTTTTTAACTTTTTCATAATACATTTTCCATTGTAAGAACTATAGTAAAAAATATATCTAGATTGTTAGGAGGATGTTGGAAACGTGTACATACATGCATATATTTATAGATTTTTGATTTTTAAAGAAAGCATATGTAAAGCGAAAATGTATAAAGAACACAATTTCAATAAACACAAGTAAGTACCAACATACGCTTATACATATATGTAGCTTAGTTTGTAAAGTATTGCAAAGATGACGACGATGATGATGATGACGGTGATGATGTTGCTGTTGTTGCTGTTGTTGCTGTTCATGATGTTAACGATAATGCACATAACGCAACACCCTCTTCTGGGCAATTTCAAACTAAAGTAGGAACTGTTATTGGTTTGCTGTGTATTCTATGTATGTATGTATGCATGTATGTATTTATGTATGTATGCATGCATGTGTGTGTGTGTGTGTGTATGTGTGTGTATGTATGTATGTATGTATTTATGTATGTATATATGTATGGGTGAATGGATAAATGGATGAATGGAATGGATGGATGGATGGTGGGATGGATAGATAGATGGATACATCAGGCACATACAAATTTACAAACAAACAAACGAAAATGACAAAAATGCCTACAGACACGTTTAGACAATGGAAGGCAAAAGTAAAGTGTGAACAAAAAGAAAAAACGAAAAAGTACGAAAAAGAATCAAAAAGTAACCAAATAAAACCAACGAAATATTGTATCACGAAAAAATAAAGTTAAATAACAAAAAAAAAAAAAACTTATATGTGACCGGTTTTAAGTTCTACAGAACATACATATTGTATACATACAACTATGTTGTGTCGTATGTTGGTGCTAGTAGTTAAGAAGAGAAGAGATTGGCGACGGATAAACGAGAGAATAGAAGGGCTATGGAGAACTGTAAAGAACGAAAATTTGCAGCGCGTGCGCTTAAAGTATTTGAAATTATAAAGGAAAGAACGCAACAAAAAAAAAACAGAAGCACAAAAATATATATTTAATGGTAAAAAAGTAAATAAGTTGTATGTGTGCGTAAATGCTTTTAAAGCAATTTACTTGGAACAGAGAGGTAGAGACGTAAACTATGCCGGTATACACGATAAAGCAAGCGCACCAACACAACTTCTGGTATTGCAATCAATACGGTGTGAAGGTGTGTATAGATATTATAAAGCTAGATAGTACGTTGTGCAAACGGTTCGACGAGATGTTTGTATATGAGGCTAAAAGAGAGTTTAAAATTATGTATATATCAACGAGGGTGTACAATATGACGGGTAGTTGTATTTAGAGAATAAGAAAGAGAGAGAGAAAGAAAGAAAGAAAGAGAGAGAGAGAGAGAGAGAGTTTCTGCTGAGAAACTAAAAAGAGAGAAACCAACGTGTATTTTATGCGATTTGGTTTTCGTTTTCCTTGAAATACAAGATACGAAAAAGTATCTATTATATACACTGAGAGAGCGAAAGAGAAAAACAATGAAAGAGAAAGAGTTGCTCCTCTGATGCATCTCAAGTATGCACTTTTTTCGAATGCCTATCTCTTTATATATATTATATATATTTATATATGTATAAATATATATATTTGCACGTATACATTAATATTATTGTATATATTTATATTTATATAAATATACGTATATACGTATATAAATGAGATGTATGCGTGTTTTGTACAGAGATGACGATGATGCTGCTACTGCTCTGCTATTCTGCCGGTTGTTTGTTGGGTATGACGATTAAAAAAAACGATTTTTTGCACTTTACGCGGGCAATATAATTTTTTTCGCGCTTTAACTAGCAACAGTACGTCGCTCACATTTAATCTGTTCGGTAGGGCTCTCTACGCTATTCTGCTACTACTTTATACAGATTTTGTTTTACTGTGTGCGCTGCATTTCTTTTTTTATAATTTTTTATTGCAAGCAATTCGTGGCGATTTCTGTTGTTTTTTCGGCGATGCAAATCAATTCTGTGTATATTTTTTTTCTTGAGGCTAAAAGTATTTTTTTATTTTCTTTTGCTTAACGTTTTATTTCGTTCAACCCATGTAAAGGGCATAACAGAGCAGAGAGGGCAATGATACGCGAACCCTTAAAAACTCTCTGGACAACTTTAGCCAAATATTGACGTACTTTATAAGTGTGTGTGTGTGTGTGTTTTTATTTGTTTGTGTGCTTGCGTACGTATATGAACGTGTACTGATTGCAAGAGTGTACGTGTTTGTGAAGTTTGCAGAGAGCCTTTGAAATTTTCTTTTTATACTTTTATGTTAAATAAATAAGCAAAAGTTTCGTTTATAATGGGTGTAGAGCGGAAAGGAGAAATCTTCATAATGCATACGTGTGCGTGCGTGTATGTGTACGTTCACTCACACGCCAACGAGTTCATTCTGTTTCTTTAATGGTGTAGTTTTTTGGTTTTTTTTTTTTTCTTTTTAATTCTCATACACGAATCCATTCGTCATCAGCTGCATACCGAGCGAAAACCCTCTCTCGCCGTCAAGTACTGATAGCATGTTGCTGTTGTTGTGAAATACGTAGACTCTTCGCTTTTGGTTTTGTCGTGCTTTTATACTTTATTTTGAATGCTAATGTATATATGTAGATATACATATGTGTATACATATATATATATATATATATATATATATATAAATATATGTAAGTACTACATATCAGTTTTTGTCCGTCCTTGTGTTGTTGCTCTAACCATATACTCAACACAACAGCATATAGTCGTCGTTTTCGTTGTTGTCTGGTGTCGTTGTGGTTCTTGAACGTTTGCAAAAGATTTTTGCACATATTCATCTTTTTGGCCGTTTTCGGTGCGTTTCGTGGCGCTTGTTGGCAATTTTCGCTTAAGAAATTCTTTTTTCTTATATAGTTTTTTTCTTTTTTTTTTTTTTTTTTGCTTCTACCTCTACTTCTGCTTCTTCTGTTACACATCTTCTGTTTGTTGAATATTTCTTCGTTTTTTGGATTTTAAGATTTTTTCTTTTTCTTGACTGAAACTTGGTGTGCGTATACGTGTGCTTGTGTATGTGTGCGTTTGTATAAGAAAACTTTGTTTGCCTTGGCTGGTGCAAGCGGTTTTTTTCAGGCGATTTTTTAAGTGTTTGTTCGGTGGAATTTCTTGTTTTCTTAGTAATAAGAAAAAAAAAAAAACTTCTTAGCTTCGTTGGGTCGTGTGTGTATGTGTGCGTGTTTGTATTACTTATACGATTTGTTTTGGTGTACAACAATTTTTGTGATACATAAGATTTACTGTGATTTTCTGTTTTATTTTTTTTTAATTTTTTGCAACCGGCAAAACTCTCGTGACGTCGCTTTTGTGTGCGTATGTTTAGAGATAGAAAATCAACCCAAAAAAAAAAAAAAAAAAAAAAAAAGAAACGAACAATAGCAACAGCAACTGCAATAATTTGACAACAACGAATTCTGTACACTAAAAATAATTGGCGCGTTTATTTTTAAGTTATATGCGAAACGTACACATACACACACACGTACATATGGCGAGAGAGAGAGAGAGAGACGCTTACGCTAATAGTTAATCTTAAAGTATTTGTTGTTATTATTATTATTATTATTGAAAAACGGCTAAGTTTAAGAGTAAATATTTATGGTGTATAAAAGATATGAACGTAGGAATAAAAAAAAATTTTTTTTTGTTTTAAATTAAAAAAAGCTAGAGGAAACTTGAACGAGTTCTAATTAAAGAAACATACAATAATGCATCCAAGCAATCGCAATGTTCGACAAATCGAGTGAAGCAAACATGTAACAATAATTGGGTTCTAGTCCTCAGTGCCTTAGTTCAAATTGTTACGGTGAATAGGCGGTCTGCTTGGTGATCGTTGTTGATCGTCGGTAACCCCTTATTATTATTTATTACTCTCTCTCTCTCTTTTCGATTTATTAGTAATTGAGAGATTAAATTAGAGATTTATCGGGCCCTACTAACATCTAATGCGTACTCTTAATCAATAAAATGTGAACAAAATAAAAATTATAATAATACAGGGCCATATAAGAAATAAATAGTGAAATTTTTTTTACTTTTAAAAATTAACGAAAAGAATTGCAAGGCAATTAAGTTAATAGAACATGTGTTAAAAAAACGAGAAAAAAAACAGTCAATGGTGAACATTTTGAAAAACAAAGAATATAAAACGAAATATTTTGCACATAAAGCTAAATGAAACGCTTGCTCGGAATTAAACTCAACCCGAAAGCATATAAAATACTCATAAAGAAGAAAAAGAAGATGAAGAAGAAAAATCAACTAATGTGTATAAAAAATACGCATTCATCTTCTCCTTAGTATAGTTCATAAAAATATATTATATGGAGAGGTGGCAAGCAAACCGCTAACTGTAAACACATTACAGGATTCTATTGTATTGTAAAGCCCCACCGAAAATGCAAAATACGCAAAAAACATTACATTCGCAAACATATTTTTTAAAAATCGCCGCTAGAAGTGGTTCATTGATTTTCGATAATTTCGTTAAACCGTTGAGTCATGTTTTATATCAAAATGGGCTACAGCTTGGAAGTTATTTGGCTTGCTGTTAATTACGGCCACGCCCATTTGCTGTGATCCTTATATGCTTAACTTAAAAAGTTTTGCCTTGATTTTTGAGATCATAACCCGTTCAACGTCAGATTATAAATTATAGATAGACTTACAAACTGACATAAGGCCGTATAGATGTAGATTAAATTGATTCGGAATCTAACGCTAATTGGCAATATTTTCATTCAAAGAAAAATCTCTCTTAAAGTAAATTTTGTAAATATTTCCCCCAAACCCTTGCCATACGTAATAAATATTGATCTAAAAATGAATGAGAATATTCAGCTGATGCTGTTATTGAATTTCGATGGATGAACTGACAAATCATTCATTAATGGTTTGTCTTCAAGATTCGGCCAAAACTACTTTACTGAAAACTATTGCCTTTGATCAGCGCGATTAGTGAAATCGATGTACGTAGCTATAGCGGCTAAAACTTTACTTAGAAGATCTAAGATGATCTAAAGGCATCGATGGCGTCGTAGCGTAGGCAGGGACTTGGATTTAAACATAGCTATCTTCAAAACTTCAAAACATTGTTCGCATGTTATTGCTTTTAAATTCTATCAGTATTCCGCATCCAATCCAATTATTAGCCAAAAGACTTACGCTAAGATAACTAGCATTTACGAGCTTAAAAGGATCTTGCATAGAAGATGTAGTTTTTTTGTCAAGGAATGCCCTAATCGTACTAGAACCAATTTTTAAAAATACTTTTTACGTACGTGCCTTGTTTATGTTCAATTTTTAATGAACCCTTTTGAGCAACCAATATGAGAGAAACTGAGAACGAGAAGCTATTGTCGATTGTTTTTGTTTTTTTAGCTAATTATTGACATCCATAACCTTACAAAATTTGCAAGAACGTTTATCATAAAAGTTTTTCGAAAACTTAATTCGCGCCGAACTTTTAGTAAAATGGGTTTAATTAGAACGAAATGAAGGTAAATGAATTCCGTTTGCAAGGCGCAGATAAAACGAAAATTTCCTACGTTGTAAATATTTTCGATCATATGAGGCAAAGTACATTTAAAGGTTTATCAGTGCTTGAATTGGAGTTCTTAAGATCACAAAAATCAAAAGAGGCAATTATAAAACAAGATATACGTATATAACACATGAAGACTTTTACAGATCCATTGTCAAAGCAATTAATTTGTTTGGCAACCTATGCAGAATTTATTAAGGAATTAAAACCATCTTAAACAACAAGCAAGATTTACCGACCTAAACTTTCGCACCAATAAGTTTTGCCTTTGAAATATGATCTTAAATTGCTCCACAGGTCACGAGAAATGACTTGATGTTGCGGGTATCAAATGTTTGCTTCTCGAAGTGAGCATATACGTTATTTATCCGTCTCGTGAACAATGAGAAGAAATGTTTTCACAAGGTTTGTGCAATCGGAAAAGTTCGAAAAACTTTCATTTCATATTAAGCTTCGATCATTTTTTATAGAGATTTGAGCGCGTGAATGCGAAATACCTATCGTCAACGATTGTAAAAGCACTACCAAAAATGCATCAGACAGTCAGAAATAGTTAGAGTTACGTAGAATATCACTCTAGCCAAGAATTATTCTTATAAAGTATGTCTACTTGGTGGTTCCTATAGGAAAATACGCAATCAATATTATTCTTACAGTGTTGGAGGTAACGGATGGCAGCCATTTATAACCATATAAACCGAAACCCATATGCATGATTTTTTTTGTTCATTTTGGATAGGTTTTTGAGATGGTTTTTAGCGATTTGCACACTTGATACGAATATGTTACAAACTCGGAGAAATATTTAGGTAAAGCTCAAAAAGCTGACTTTAACGATTCAGTTTGACGATAAAGAAAACAAAAATTTTTAAGTATTATTATTGCTACTATTATTAACAATAATATTATTATTATTAATTTAACCAGAAAAATAAACTCTCGGACTAATGTGTAAAGCAGCTTATCTTGAAAATTCTTTCGCGCTTGAGATTTGACCAGTTGTTACCCGAGATTCTTTGCCTATTCGGTCACTCAGGTCGATATTTTTAAATAAAATATTGTTCTTTTCGGCAAAGTCGTGGAGTCATAGCGGGTACGATTATATCGATTGGTTTTATCACGCTTATCAAACCGGTACATAGCTTAAAAACTTTCGAGGCATTACAAGCATTCGATCAATTTTACTATGCGAATATACAGCTCTTTAATCGACATATAACTACACTATGACGGCTAATCACAGAGTCATAAGAGAAAACAGTATGTTTTCTTGTCATAATTTTTGTTACTTTATTTCATATATGATACATATTTGAAGCAATAGTGAAAAGAAAACCCGACAATATCAATATTATTATGTCACGAAATCCATAAAAACAAGAACGCCCATCACTTTCTTAAGAGTTATGACGTCGTTGCTATAATGCTTAGAACACGCCCGCCAAATGAAAAGAACGAGCAGTTTTCGTATGTTTCAAGTGTCAATGTTTCTATAAGTATGAATTAGATAAAGGCTAGACTCATTAGAACAATCTAATATTCCTCTTATGTTAGATACTATATCAATAACATATCAACTACTGGGCAAAACGACCTATAGGTGATGAAAAAAAATTTGGCAACACAAGCTTTTTTATTACTTAATTCTTTACAAGTTTTTTACCCACTGAGACATTATAATAAGACGGTTGTATTAATATATAGAACAGATTAGAAAAAGGTATCCGCATCTTGTGACGAATTTTTTGTTACCACTACCTTAAATCATCAAATGTTGTTATTTTTGAGCGCAGAGTGGTGTACGATGAATTTTTTACTCGCTCAGAGAATCGTTCGGATGTCTGTTATAGTTTCCAAACTTAAGCTTAACCTATTTGTTAAAATATGTTTATTCATCCTTGACTTATTTATATGCAATTTTTGCTTTCACATGACTATGGCCTTCGCATCAACATCTGCGGTTATAGGTATTCGCTTATTGCGGATGGATTATGGCCATTTTCAACACTGATTTGTGGCTATCAACTAGGAGTATATATAAAATCAATTTTTATAAATATGAGCAATTCCGTCAAACAATTAAAAAATTTTGGAAAATAATTGATAAGAAAGGAAAAGTAATCCTTTTATACAAGATTTGAACTGATTCCAAAAAATGTATAATTGTTGGAAAAATGCTTAGCGCTTAAGAAAAAAAAGGTTGAAAACTTTAAGTAAACACTAGTAAAAGTTGTGCACATATTTTTTCGTATGTATATGTGTAGAGACATTCTTTTTACATACAAACAATCATGTGTAGAACGGAGTATATATATATATATATATATATATATATATATATATATATATATATGTGTGTGTGTGTGCACAATTGTGTGAATTTATTGCACTCTATAGTTAATACCAACTAATTCTAAATTCTACTCGTGTGTGTCGGCAGCTCTTTTGTATCTATATGAGCAATGTGTACGTGTGCGCGCTTTGACGCGCACTCGCGTGTGTATGTGTACTGTTCTTTTTATTTTTTATTTTTGCATGTGACGTTAACGTCCCATATACTGGTTTGCTTTTCTTTTATTTATTTATTTATTTTTTTTTTTTATTAATACATTTTTTTATTTTATATATATATATTTTTCAAATATACTCTATTTAGTGTCTAGCGGCGTTTTGAACTTGAAAATTGTTGTATTGTCGTTGTATTTGCATTACTGCACTCTTTTTCTTTTGTTCGTTTGCTTGATTTTGTTTTTACGTTTGATTACTTTTTCTGTTATCATACATTCATAGGATATGAAGCATAAGCCTGCAAAACTGCCTCGAAATATTTATTTATTTATTTTTTTTTTTTATACTTTTTTAGTGAGCAAATGAAAAGGATTTGTTTAAAGCTTTTTATTTTCCGAAAGTGGGAGATCATCTATAGTTTGAAGTTTCCTAAACAAATTTTTGATTTTAATTTTTCAGTAATAAAATCCAAGATAAAAAATAAATTAATTTAAATGAATAAGTTAAAGATTTAACAATCAATCGTTTCGGCAAGATAACAATATAGTATTATTATATTAACGCAACTTCTTAGGCCACTATATAAAAAAGGCTAAGAACAGGCCAAACAATGACAATAACAAACAAAAACAAGCTTCATTAGTTAGTTCATTGTATTATATTTGTAGAGACAGTTCGTAGCGAAAGTGAATTAAATTTTGTATGAGAAATGACTTGAGATTGAGGTTATGCCTTAATTCTGCAAGGGTCGGGACGTTCTTTGGGAAATGCCAGCTATTCGCGCATCGAAATTGTTAAGTTTATGATCCCCTTTGTTACCCCAGCACGTTTATCCATGCGCAAACAGATAGACAAGCAGCGGGAAATAGCATTTAATATCAATTAAATATAAAATTGAGTCTAGATTATGCGATTTCCGTGGTATATTTCTACGTGTCCCAGACAGAAGGACAACCGAAGCACATCCACACTATTGGCTTTAAAAAAAAAAAAAAGAATTCAGTATATTACGTCTTGCACTTCTATGCATTTTAGTTGGACGATTGATTTTTAAATTTTTGTATTTATTCTTTTAGTAATGTATATAATTAAATTTAGTTTTTTAAATAATAAATTTTCCTCGTCTTCTTTTCAGGTGCTTTTTGACTGTTTGGAACATTTTTAATAACTTACGTTCAAAACCGTTGTTGATTCTTAAATAATATTTTAGTTATTTACATATTTATCCAAAAAAAAAAAAAGAAAGTAAAACTTCCCTACCCCGCCCCGGTACACACACACAGTAAACGAACAACAGAAGATCCATTCAAATCCAATAAAACGAAGTAAAAGAAGAATTCTTCAACATATGTGCAATTTATAAGTTTGTTATTTTCTCTTTCGTTTGTATTTGTTTTATTTTTTTTTTTGTTCGTTTTAAAAACAAAAAAAAAACTTTTTAAGTTTTAATGCAACAAAAAAGTGATTTTTAGTTAGTTTCTCAAAATTTAAATAACAAAATTCAACACCAAAATTTGGAATTACAACAACAAGAACAACCAATCAATCAACCAACCAATCAACCAATCAACCTACTACAACAACTACAATAAGGAAATAAGCAACTACAACTACAGCAACAACAACCACAACTACAACTACAACAAAAAATACAACAATAAACCGTAACAATAATAATAAAAATAAATATAACAAATAATTAATAACACAACTAATAGAAAGCAAAGGAAATTTAAAATAAACCAACTTCAACAACAACAACAACAACCGCAACAGCAACAACAGTAACAAAATAATCATTTAACTAAATAACACAATAATAATAATAACACATTAAAAACGCAATATAAAATATAATACAACAACAACAGCAACAAAAGCAAACAAAAAGGAAGTCTAAACGAACAAACAACCCGCTTAATAAACGAAATTGTAAGAAAAACATACCGTAACAGCTGAGAATAGGAAAAAAGGAAATAAAAAGAAGACTTATCTACCAAATCTCTTTCGGCACCCAAATCCACTCATGTCAAAATTTTATGCAGTAAAATAGTTAAAAAACGCCAAAACAACAAAAACGCTAAACTCAACCTCTCAACCCCCCTCCACACAAAGCAATAAAGGAACACCAAATAGCAGCAGAGAAAATTCATTTAACGAAAATAGTAAAAAAACAAAAAAGAGATATCACATAAAAAGAATACAAAAAATAAAAGAACCAAAAATAGCCGCAATTCCAAAAATTTCAAATTTCAAAAACAGAACCAAAAAAATAAATTAATCCGAGAAAAATAGTAAAAAAATTGAAAACCGTAGAGAACTGAAAATTTGAGAACAAAAAAAGAAAACAGAAAAAAGTAAATAAATAAATAAAATCATTTTTTAATTTTTCTATAATTTGTTTAAAATTTAAAAAAAATTTCGTTTATGTAAACAACACATCCCGTTAAAAACTGTTCTGAACACTCGTGTAAGCCAAACAAGGAAAAAAAACGCGTTTTTGAAAAACACTAAAGTTGAGTGAGATCCAGAATGCAAGGATAAAAGCACCAAAATTCTTATTTAAGAGTTTATTAAAAAAAAAAGAACAAAAAAAAACAAAAAAGAAAAACAACAGAAAAAAACATTTAAAAAAGGTTGAAAACCAATAACAAGAAAAAATCACTTTAAATTCAAGAAGAAAATCAAAGAAAGTGTGTTATAAACGAACAGAAAAACTTAAAAAAGTTTCGAGCGAGAGCGCGAGAGTGAGAGTGAGAGAGAGAGAGAGAGAGAGAGAGAGCATATTTTTTATCGAAAAATCCAAAAGAAAAAAAACTTTAATTTTTTCGCTTTGGTCAGAAAAACCGTTGTATGTGAAAATTGAAAATTCGCTGAAAACAAAGACACATTAAAAATTTTTAAATAATTTTATAAGTAATTAAAAAACAAAAAAAAAAAACAAAAAACGAAACAAAATTCGTAAAAAAAATTCATGTTTTACAAATAAAAAACGTTTTACTGCATTAAAAATCAAAATTATATAAACTATAAAAAAAAAAATAATAATAATAATAAAAAAGTAAACCTAAAAAACAGTAAGAAAAGCAAGAATTACAACATCTTGCTGCGCTATTGTTGTAACACTCCTGGTTAAACCCGTTTGCAGCTTTTCGGTATAACAAAATCCATAGTTTTGGTATGAAATCATCGTTGTCATCATAATCATCATCATCAGGAGTGACTCCACTTTTGGAAAATTATACACAAAAGATCATGGTAAGCCTAATTTTAAATTTAAAAAAATAAACAAAGCCAAGATCTTCCTCTCTCTTCTTGAAAAAAGAAAATATAATCGAGAGAAAAACAACATTATTGACTTGTAAGTATACCACATACATGTGAAGGGATTTCAGATTTCTCACCTAATCTGTTTAAAGAGAGCAGAATTATTTAGGCTAGGGTTTATAGGGATTATAATGACTGAGCCCTTCTCACAGAGGAACAACAGCGGAAGTAAGTACAGACCACAATTACGCAAACAGCCAATGCTTACGAGGAAGTGACCAAGAATGGATATACTGATGTTTATAAAACAAACATACCTTCGTGTTGACCTTCAATCTTTAATGCAATCTAGCAAGGACACCCATCAACATGTATGTCTCGCTTACTTCTGCACAGGTAAAGACCGTGCGTCGAGAGAATGGCGTCAGCTTAAACGTTCACCGGTGGTAAGCTGCAAAATTTCGTTATAGAAATTTTGATCTTTAGCTGCTCCTTGGTCCACGGCTGATATCAATCAAATCAAGGATCTAATGCGTTTTAATGAAAAGAAATATCACTGAAGTGAAATCGGAAAAATTGAACAGGAGTATTCTCTTTATGTATAATCGGTGCAATTATTTATCAAATAAATTTATTTGAAGCTAACATGGAATCAAGATATAGTCTAGTAAAAATCAGCAAACTTTTCCATCGAATGCCAACGCAAGTCGTCCAGATCTAGATGATTTTTAGAGTGCACTTTCCTTTAAAGTACACGTAACGCTTTATATCAATCCGTGTGGTTGGAAAAAGTCACTTACTATCTGAAAATCAAAAGCAAGAGAAAGCGGATTCCCATCGATATTTTTAAGGAGACCTAACAATCATTGCGGAACAGGCAAAGCTGTGAATGTATTATGCGGCCGTGGGACAGTTTCAATGATCACTTTAAAGAAGCGAAAGAATATATTTGCATTGGCATGCTCATCCCGAATCGTGACGATAACGTGGTATGAAAAAAATTAATCATATTGCATCTTAAGTGATTCGTTATAAATGAAAGTGTCATAAGTTCACTTTTTCAATTATTAAAATATTTCAATTCAAATCCCGCAAACATATTGATTGGTACTTGTAATCGGTGCTTTTCACATACATTCATGTAATACGGCGACGTTTGGAAAGAAGTGAGGAAAGGGGAAGAGACAGGAAATCTCTCGCAACCTAGTGCGTGTATGTTATGCGTTTACGGCCTGAGCACTAAGCATAGTTACGACCATAGCATACTGTACCGCTCGTAAGTTTTGAAGCCAGGAAGACTGACTAGTCAGTCGTGATTCTTACCTATTAGTCTGCTCCTGCGTTTATGAAAATTTATTATGAAATAATAATGAAAATAATCGTAACTTTTTAGTTATTTCAGAAGTGGGCTTATGCAAACTTCGTCTATAGTAGCTCGCTTAGCTTTCGCGACAATCTCGTAACAAAGTGTTAACTTTAAAATCATTTTTTAGTGGATCGCCACTATAGTTATCCAATTGATTTAACTAATGCACAGAATGCTATTTAAAAGGTGACCAAAATAAGCGTGAATTTTGTAACAAATCCAAAATTTAAAGATCAAATCGTTCACTTATAACTTGGCCCGTAATGGATTCGATTTATTAATATTAATTAATTTATTCGATTTTTTAATAGTACTGCATGTACATTTTTAGATGAAAAAAATACGCAAGTATTAGCTTTTTATCATATTTCATAAAGGACCTGAAATTTTCTATAACGTCGCGATAAAAGTTTTCCTAATAGTTTCACATTTTTTAAAAATATATGACTTTGGGTTCTTGGGTTATTTTTTTGTTTTAAAACATAATATTGATGTTATTTTGAACATTTGATGAACATGAGATGTTGTATTGGACATTTTCTCAGTTGACATGCAGAAAAGTATGAAATGAACTTTTTGAAAAAGTACAGTTTCCACATAGTTTTTAATGAGAGTCTCAGTGAATATACATAATTAATATAAGAATATACGCATATACACAAATATATGTATATTAAAATGTACATATAGGAACGCATATATTTATACATTGCTTTCGATACAATAAAATTGATGATAGTCAAATGTATATAAACGGAAATTAAAAATGTAAATTAAATTCCATTTTGTATCATTAATGATGCACGAAACCTCAGGATGGGCTTTGGGTATGTGTATCAACATATATGTATGTGGACATGAGGAATATTTTATATACATATATAGGGATATTTTTATACATATATACTTAAAAGTTCTTTATATACCTACAGGTTATATACAATGTAAATATCTATTTGTATATAAATGGGTGTAGGCCTGAAAAAAATTGCTTTGTAAATATCTATATAAACGTATCTACATATGCACACATATGTAAATGCATCTGAAATGAATGCATACTACTGCATTATGTGTCAGGATTAAGATAAAAATGTGCAATGAATGCAGGCAGTGCATACATCGATATGCGCATATAAACAGGCAGTCAGTCTAGTGCTGCCGGAAATAATGAAAACGCAAAAATAAAAGAAAAAAAAAAAAAAACAATCGAATTTTTATTGCAATCGTAATGCAATAGTAAGAGAAGAGAGCAGTGTGTTGCGTATATGTATACAAAATTCTGTCACGCATACACACATACACGCACATATATATATACACATACAACCATATACGAACAAATACAAATGCATATATTATTCATTTATTATGTGGAGCGGGTGGTAAATATGGTCGAATGGATGGAAGGGATAGTCGTTCGGATGCGAAAGGGTTGAAATTGCCAATTTTGTGTTATTGCTGCTGCCATTATGCTATTTGCTGTTCTTTCACTTTTGTTGTTGTTATTGTTGTTATTGCTATTATTGTTGTTATCGTTGCCGAATCATTGTGTTAATATGTGCAGAGTGGCTACTGACCATAATGTGTTGTTCTCTGCATACGTTGATAATATGCGCGAACTTATTGCCTGCATACATCGAACCCGTACTTATGCCTACATATATCTGTATGTATGTGGAATCGGTCATTGTTTGACAACACTCTGACCGTTTGTCGTAACGATTGTTGATGGCAGTTAGTAAGAGAAGGAATCTGCAGTTTGGGGTTTTTCGTAATATGCTGATGACGTTGATGATGTTATTGAAGGGCTTTTTTTCTTTATTTATTTTATTTTATTTATTTATTTATTTTTTGTATTTATTTATTTTTTTTTTCAAATATATCTGTTTTGCGTTGCCCAGGCAACGCGCCATGCCGCTTGGTTAATGGCAAGAGTCAACAGCAAATATTCTGATAATGATGAGAACGCTGTTGCTGTTGCTGTTGCTGCCGTTGTTGATGTTGCTGCCGTTAACATTGCTGCTGTTTACTGTAGATGGTCAAAAATGGCTATTGGGTTTTGTTAAAACAACGAGTCAACTGTACTTTTTTATAATGCTCCAACAACAATTTTTGCATATGTGCACACAATCATACACAATCGCATATAGTGATTTATTATGTATGCTTTTTTTTCGCCTTTACACATGTGTCCTACGATTTCAATCCATTTGCGAATAATTTTTTATATTTTATTGCGTGGTAGCTAGTGCACCACATACATGCTTGTATTATCTTTATATAATATAATGATTTTTTTGTTTTTGTTTTATTAATATACATGTTGTATGAGTAACCGGCAATATTTGATGGAACTCCTTCCCTTCTTTACTTAATTTAAAACATCTATATACCGTAATATAATTTGTAAATCAGTAGTTATTTTTTAACCCTACCACCATCCGACGATAGACGTACACTAATTTTGTCATTAAGTTTGCAACAGGCAGAAATGTGTAGCGAAAGTCTTATAAAATGAAAATTGTATATGTATTGTAGATTAGTTTGAGATTTTAATGGCGCATCTCCTAACCCAAATGCTGAGACTTTCGCCTGTTTGCCTGCTAAGGGCACGGTCTTGATTATAAAAGCATCAAAGAAGTTTCATTTCAATTATGCGTATATTTACGTGCCGTTTCATCCGTCATTTTCATCCTGAAATACCAGACACTCCATCGTTATTAGACACTTCAATCAAAATTCGCTGTAATAACTGATATAATTTGAAAAGGCATTGAAATTTTTGATTTGAAACACATATACTTTATGGTACGTATGTATGGCTTGGAAAAGAAATATGATAGTGAACAAATAACGTTCAAAAGGGTTTTTTTATTTTAATATATAAGTTATCGTATTGTATAGTAAATAAAAACGATTCGTATATATAAATGAAAATAATTCGAGATTTAGAAAGAAGGGTAATATAATTGCAAAGATGAATTTAGCGTAAATATATCTCCATGAACGATTTATTTGCATAAAACAAGGGTTACGTTTTGTTGCTGAGGACACTTAGTAAGGAAACGGGAAACGAGAAGCGGGGAGCTTGACTAATCCACGCGTAGTAAAAGATATCCATTTTGCTTACGGAGCTTCGTCGCTCCCATCAATAAAATATTTTCGCAACTTAACTATTGAGATTTATTTTTACCAAAGTCTTCTCCTTTCTCTCAACGGTTGAGATTTATTTTTACCAAAGTCTTCTCCTCCCCTTCTCATTTCGACATAACGCCCTGAAATATCTTAGTTTTTGCTTTATAATGTTTATGTTATTCGTCATTTTTTTTTTTTTTTTTTTTTGGAAAAATTAGACTATGCATATCATGGAATTAATGCCGGCAGATAGCAACGTCTACAAAGCCTTATTTCATATTTTTTTAATTATTGTAATTTTTTTTTTTTTTTTTGCTCAAATAAAAACTTTATATTCGATTTTTTCCTTTAATAATAACGAAATAAATATTTGTGGTGAAACTTGCTTACGCATGTATTCTCGAATCCTTGAAATGAATGAAAGTCACCGTCCAAGAGTAATGTGCATTAACAACAGTAACAATACAATTTACATATATTGGAAACATCATTTAAGCCGCATTAAAATATTCGTTTCTCTTAACCCTAACATTGGATGCAAAACTTATTATTATTACTATTATTATTAATCTAGGCAGAGAAATAAATTCTTACACTAAAGTCTTCGAGCACTGGCATTTAATGGTATCGGTTTTAGTGAAAACCCTATCGCACTTGGGATTTGAACCCACTCCCGTTGAGTTATTAGTCGAGGTCCTTCGACTACTCAGCCACTCAGGCAGATTAGTTGTTCATTTTAAAGGGTCTCGTTTATTGGTTATGGAAAAATTACAAACTCAAGAACGGCATAAAAGGTTCAATCGAAAGTGATTGTTGTTCAATACCGACCACTAGATTATGTTCGGTAATTCGGAAAATTATTCGCTTGATATGAATCCGATATTATATTTTGAATCATTTGTTTACGCAATTCAGGAGCACTTCATAACTGCAGAGATTACAAATCAAAGATACATACTACAACTTACATATGTACATATATATATATATATATATATATATGTATATAATTATATACGCTTCCTATTCAATATAGCTAAATTCTGAATTTGATTTACCTAATTACAGATATAACAAATCACAGCCAAACCTAACGTTTTAAGATTTTAAGATTTTGAAAATATATTCGATTTTGGGTAAAGTAATCAGAATTTTGATTATGGTGAAATAAATTTTAGAAGAAATTTTAGAAGCTGATTTTTTGAGCATAACGTAAAGAGAGCGGCACTAAGAAAATTTTGAACACTGTGTTGAGATTCTATTCACAATTACAATAGACAGGCGCATTAGTCTATTCACGCTGATCAAAAGTATATATGCTCTTCGGAGTTTTCATCAATGTGTCAGGAATATGTGATAATTCTAGCTTACCATAGTACAGTAGTACAAGTAACGGGTAAGAACTATAAGTTTTTGTCGAATAGTCAACAATTACGTATGACATATTCAAGAATAGCATAATCAACATAGCTATACTCTTATTTTGCCCCTTTGTTTACCGTTTTATCACACTCCGGCAACTTCGCTCTAAGCGGTTCAATTTTTTGTTTTATTTAATTTTCTTTTCCTTTTTACCGGAAAACGTTGCAAATTTAGCAAAATTTACTATTGAGCTTATCCTTCAATTCCTCCCTATGAAAATTACTCAAGCTCTTACAAGAATTGACCTACAATTGCAACAATTTTGTATATTAATAAAATGTATTTTGTATCATGGTTAGCTTAAACAATTAGCGACAAAGTGCTGCTACATCCTGGCAACATCAAAAGCTGCATTCTGAACAGCATCGTGGAGCGATCACAAACCAAAAGGAAAACACTAGCATTTTTTTTTTATGGTCACAAACACCATAGCAAGAAAACACATCGCAATTACAACGCCCGAATGTTTGTAAATTTCATACATTGTATATTCATTTGCGAATTTTCACTGCATTTCGCAGTCAAATATTCACTGTTTTCATATATACAACATGTGAGAAAGAGATTTGTCTCTCTAACATTTGTCTCAAATTTCATATCAATATCTTAAGTAGTTAAAGAAATACCAAGTTGGTGCTCACGTGTTCTAATCTCAATGCGGTAAAGCGTACCTGCTCGCAGCTATAGTGAGCTCATTTGGAGCGCTTTACCGCCCACTATCTCTTCTTCCTTACTTGGTTGTGTCTGGTTGTCACCGTACTACACGTATAAGTGGCATCACCTCAGTGATTGGTCATATTTGAAAAAAAAGCAAATAAAAATACTGTAGTGGAGCACAGCCCATCATTAATTGCTCTGTAGCTACCTACAGTTATCCGTATATTGACTTTTATGTAGAAAGTAGTTGAAAAAGTAATCCGATTCGAACCATTTTCAATAGCCTTCGTCTTTGGGCCAAAACAAGTCAGTTTATCGCATTTCAATAAAATATCTTAAACATTGCAGTGTGTAGGTTGAACACAAAAAAACAAAACAAATATGCGGACAGACAAACGCAGATCGGTATGATAAATGGGGATTCTATCACAAATTCATCTGGGTGTTGCATAAATCCGGACAAACTTGATATACCCTTGCATACGCTTGCATATTGAAAAAGCATCTTCTTCGCTTTAGCTTTCATATTCACGGAGCAGGTTTTTAAGTTTCTGTCCGAGCCAAAATAAGCGAATAAGTTGGTTACAAAACGACTTCACCTGAATGTTTGGTGACAAATTTTCGGACACCGAGTACTATGTGAAGAGATGCATTGCCGCAAGATGAGTTCGAGGACCAAATAGGTCCATTATGTCTGTAATTATCAATTGACGACTTTTCAAGCATCCAAGCATGTTTGACTTACTCGATGTAATGTTAATCCATGTGGACATCGAAGAACAACCACGTGTCATCTTCAACGCTTTCTTCGTTTTCTTTGAACACAATATAGCAAAAAAAAAAAAAAAAAAAAAAAAACGCTCACTCTTGGCATTAGAAACCTTATTCTAGATTTCAGAAGATGAAAATGTGACGCAATTTTGTTTTTGCCGAACTTATTCACTCGTTTTAAAAGTCTATCCTAAACGGAAATAAATCTATCATATAAACTGACGAATATGTTGAACACAGATGTCAGATGTTAGCCTAATGCGAAAAGATTATGACAACAAGAAAACGCAATGCATTTACGTAAGCCGATTCGATTGTAATGGGAAAACTCTTACTATCTTTTGAATAAAGGAATATATATATATATACATATATGATTTCTCCTTCGTTTTGCTCAACGTTTTCGCATATGTACAGAACATGCAAACATTAGACAAAACAGTTATAATTCACTAATGGTCGGTTAAACTCTAACATTCACAATATGGAAAATACATAAGAATTTAAATCGACTCAATCAGTCGTCTAATCTACAGTAAGAAAAATAAACCGGTCACTGTATCAACAAAAAATCATCCGATAAAATTGTATGTTAGAAAAATGCGTTCATAAGTGTGATATGAGAATTTCGCAAGAACGATTTTGAATAATTTTGGAAATCATTAGACATAGAATGCCACTCGAAACTTAAACGTATTGCCCACAAAGCATATTTAATCAAAAAGGCTTGATATGATTTGTTGTTAAAGGTGTTAATAAATTTATAAATTCATATATTTGCGTTATCCATCAATTTAAATTTGTTTTTATTAATTTTTCTTTGTTTTCAACTCAGCTACTGAATGAATGAAATACAGCCTCATTAAATAGTATGTATTCTCAAGAATACAGAATATGCAGAAGTACTTAAAATTGCACGGACGGAACGCAATTTGATTTAGTAGCTATAATAAAACGCTTAAATATAAGTTGCTAATATCAAGAGAAGAAAGCAAACACACTTGAATTGCTAACTCTCATACCGCTATGAAACGGACAATGATAGAAAGTATGGGAGTGAAAGAGAAGTCGACCCGAACTAGCCTTAACTTGGCAACTCGCATTGAACATACAATCTTTTTAGTAACATCAAACCCGAACATTAACTAATTATAGCAGACAAGAACATTATAATTAGGCGACGCCGAGCGTTACATACCCTATGCTACTTCGCCTAATACACTCATTTTGGTAAAAATACATCAAAAAGTACGCATTATTTTCATGCAAACCCATAATTTTCGTGGAAGGTTAGAATTTCTTTCCATAAAAGAGCTTGCGTTTCGTGATAGCGCCTGCATAAGTAGGTGTCCAAAAAAAAATAGCCCTATGAGATCCAAACTCCCTCCCGTTAAATTTTTTTTTTTTTTCTGAAACGCTCCTATGAATTATTAAGATATCATCAGATATCTTATTAGTAGTAGGTGAGAGGAAATAGACCCATGAGGTTCAAATTATATCCTTTTTTGGCATATAAGGGTATACGTTTCATGAAAACCCTTACATCCGATGGTATCAAAAAAGTGAACAGTTTAGCATCGTATGCAGACGGTCGAGCATTAACGGCAGGTCCCAATTGGCTGCCTTGAGGAACGCCGGAAGGAGTTAAATATCATCCTACAAGATCTATTATGAAGAATTTTAAATTATAATTGGTGACGGGGGATTGGTCAACAGTAATTTAAAAATCAGTAACTTATGATTAATTCTAGCAAAGGCCTTGCTAAGATTCGTGTAGACAATATCCGCCTGCAATATCCACTGGAGAAAGCCTTAACGATTTGACACGTCGGTTGTAAAAGGTTCATACAGATAGATGTTCCCTGCGAGAGTGCGTTTTTATACGGACAGGTGGATTTAATTGCAAAAGAAAAATATCGAGGAACAAATCGCACAACCAATTTTGGAAGCACACTTAATCCCGTTAGGTCTCTATAGTTCCCATCTACGACTGCTGGTATCTACTGCTATAAGAGATAAGAGAAGATAAGAGAACTATTACTTTTCCAAGTCCCTGACAATTCATCTGATATCAGGAAAAAGGTTGACCAAGTTTTAAGGTGCATTCGTTGATAACTGTCAAGTTAAGTTTAAACTTTCATTGTAAAATTAGTTTAAAAATTTTTTCTTTTTTTGAGAATTCAATCTAAGCTGAAAACAATTTCAATTTAAAACTTTTCGGAAATAGTTAAAAGGTAAAATGTTAAACATTTATCTTTCTATAATTATAAAGTTTGTGTAAAATAAATGTAATACAATAATAATAATAATAACTTTTATAAATATATGTCTTCAAGATGGAAAAATTTTTTAATTGTTTTTATAAAATATTTTCGAACACAAAAAAGTGTGCGATCGTTCAAAATCCTTATCACAGAACGAGTGCTATACTCGTTGCATACTTTATTTACGTATTCCGTTGCGTTAATCTAAATTTGATGAGTTTGGTTGCTTGAATTTCTATGAATAGATTTTTGGGTTTCTTGTTTAGTCCATCAAGGCCATCGTGGCAGTATCTTGATGGGTAAAGCACCGCATCGAACGCATATATATGTACTATAAAACAACAGTACTTCTCCAATACTATTTGCATGTAGAGCAAATATATTTAACTTTCTTTTGTTACCCTCTTCATACCTTTTGAATGTTACGATTAATGATTGAAAATTAGTAAAAAAGCAGACAGACTAACAGATTTTGTTCATAGAAGCTATCATGGAGACATATGTGCATATGTATTTTCACATATTCGTTAATTGCCAAATTCAATATATACAAAATGTGAAAAGTAAAAAAGAATAACAAAAAACATTTTCGATAATAGGGATATTCACATCAATTTTCTTTACTCCATTATTATTAATTATTTATTAGAGCAGCCTATCACTTTATGTAGACATTTACTACACATGCATACGGATCCGCACTCTTGCTCTTAGTTCGTACACAACAAGCACCTATCTAGGCGATTTTTATTCATATCCGTTCTGTTTTATTAAAAACTAAAAAAAAAAAATAAAAAAAAAAAATAAAAAAAAAAAAAAAAATTAAAAAAAAAAAAAAGCAAGCGAAGAAAAACACAATTTTTCTACTTTCACTTGTATGTATACGAGCAAGCAGTCATCCGGCCACACACTTCCGAATGAGTGAATATCTGTCCATATGGTTGCGTGCGTGCTCTAGTGTATGTATGTATGTCCGTGTGCGTATTTATGTGTGTATGTGTGCGCTTATGGAGTAACTAAAACTATAACATGATTTTTCTGTTTGGTGGTTTTGCTGAACATATAGCGACTTTGTTTTTGTTTGCCATTGTAGTTAGTTTAGTTATGTTCAGCTGTCCAGTTATGGTCAGTTGCATAGGTTTTTCGTTGTTCCTTTTTTTTTTTTTTTCGTAGTTGTTATTGAACTTGATCAGAGTATTTTCTATTATTCATAAAAGAAAAAAAAAAATGGAGAAAATCGAAACATCTACTTCCATAATTTGTGACAGTGAAATTGTCGTAGATGTCGTAGATTTTTTCCGCTCGGCATGAAAATCACCGGCTTTAAATATAGAATTCCAAATTGAATAGGTAAAAGTTTAATAATATTATATATGTTCGTTAATATATCTTATAAGGTAGTTAGTTATAATTGGTTGACTACTAATGTCGATTTTCACGTCTGCAATCATTTCAGTTTTCCAGTGTTTTGTGCCTATATTTACGCCTAATATATTTTTTGTATCATGCAATAAACGACAAGAAGGAAAATTACATTCATTTCAAACGAAATCTATTAAAGCTCAGTCTTGTAGGTTAGAAGAGTAGCAGTAAGACTTTGTTTTACGCAAGACTGTATGGACACTAAAGTGTTAAGTCATTGTGAATAGTGTTACAATATTCTAGTTTGCTTAATAAGGACGAAATTTTCCATACGTTTGTGTATACGTTTTTCATTCCTTGTTTTTACTTATATCGCAAGTAATTCATGTGCGAAGAAGGAAAGACTTTATTTGTATTGTATTCTGTCTTTGCGTTTACATGTGTCTTGCAAGTGAATGCAAGTGTACTAATGATTAGATTTAACTTCACAGAATTAGACTGTGATTCGCTATAAGACAAATGCAGTTTCTTTGCATTTGCTTTTATTGTTTTTACCGTGGCATGCTTGTATATTCATTTATTATTTATTGTTTCGTCTTCTTTCTCAGAATATTACTTAACATCCTTTAAGTTAAAATTTTCACATATGCAAGTGCCCCGCCATATTTTTGTTTTTGTTATTTAAATTTTTTAATGCATTTTTTTTTTTTTTTTCTCATATTCGCTTTGTTTTTCGGATTTTAAATGCTTTACTTTTATTACTTTTCACATTTGCCGATGTTGCTGCACTTTCAGCTGCTGTTGCTGTTATTGTTGCTTTATTTTTGTACTCAGCCATCGACTTTGCTTGTATTGGTCAGTTATTTTATGCAAATAAAATTCTTTTTGTCTTTTTATAATTTTTGTTTCCTTTTGTTTTTATTTATATGTTTTTAAAAAGGATGTCGTACATGTTAAATGCATTCAGGAGTAAACAACATACACACTGAAAACTGAGTGCGTATATGTTTATATATATATATATACATGCACTTAGGTATACACGAGTCGATATATTTCGCTTATATATATATATATATATTTATGTTTTCTTCATTTTGTCCCTTATATATCTTCGGTCCACTTAAGTGGACACACCCAGCTTTATAAATGCATAATAGTTGACATTTACAAATACCTGTGCTCATGCATTCAAAGGGCCGAAAATGAATGTAAAGGGTTATATAAAAAATTTCTGCTTTAGAGGATATATAATTTCGCTTGTAAATACTTAAGTCTTGATGGGCTACGGATTTAAACGTTACTCTATTGCCGTTTTTTAAGACGAAAATTTTCCGCCCACAGAATTTCAAATTAGGAAAAAAAGCTACAAAATTAATTTTAATTGCATCTCTCAGTCCTTTAAAACGCTTCGAAAAGTCACTTTTTTCAAAACTGACTTGAAACCAATGCGAGCAGAATATGGTAAAAAACCGCAACATTCGCACTCTCCAATATATGTTAAAAAGAAAATAGAATAGAAAATGTCACGTGTAGTCATGCGTCCATGCGATTTTTAGAAAGTATTAACTTTGTATTTATTTGAGAGAGTTATATTTGCCGCATATGAGTTTATAATTCTCATTAATGGACTGTGCTGCAATGAGATAAGCTTAACGTATCACTCAATCAGTTCGTACGATCACGGCTGTTTTTTTTTTTTTTTTTTGGCAATCTCACCATTCAATATAATGCTTCGTGAGATTCACTGTTGATCGTTTTCGTCCTTACTACTTTTCAAGATGACTAGTACATCATGACCAGCACAAAACGCGGACCTCCTAACCTTCCCAGCCGACTTTTGCGTTTTGGACCACTTTCGCTTGGCTGCCAATTTCACTCTGAAGTGTGGTGATGAATCTACCATTTCATCTATTGTCACATATCGAACATGGTGTTGTTTTCTGTCAAAAGGGAGTAAACCCAATATCAACTTCGGGCACAGCTTTGTCATGGAAAGATGTTCTCGGAAAATAGTAAATACGTTTTGCTCTGATACCATTAGCTATCTCACTCAATCCCAAAATTAGTGTAAAATATCTATTTAACACGAAAATTGTACACGAGAGATGGACCACATCAGTGTAAACTTTGGATCTCCTCTCTTGTAAGACTTTTCCAAAAACTCATTACATTTGTAGTAAATTTGTAACCTTGGAGTATAGCAGACAAAATGCTTTAAGGTGTTGGGGGTAATAGTTGACGTTGGCCGGTCATATCGTTTCAACTTGCTTTCATGCGGATACAATATACGATGTTCGAAGTTATATTATGTGTACAACACTCTAACGCCTTGTATCAAGTTATGTCAAGTTGCCGCAATTGATTTTTCGGTTATCCGTCCGTATAGCTAGCGCACAATATTTGATTCAAATATAATCGGCCGATGCTTTCACTTCATGTACGTGGTGCATCGTTTTGCATGTCATGCATATATCTAAATAATCATTTATTTACGCAACTGGTAACATCTTTCAGATAATAATGTGAAGAGTCCGTAATCTCTCCAATTGAAATGTGTCGTCCTGTCTTTTCTTGTTTGTCATTATGTTTCATTAAACAATTAGGTTGAAAAGGCAACTTTAGGATTGATATCGAAATTTTATTGACCCAGATTTGACATTCAAACTAGGGGCCCGGAATATTGAGGCCATAATTTAGGGATTTTAGATCTTTTTACTAACACTACGTGAAGTATTTTTGAACAAATTCATTGATTAAGTTGGCCGACTGACGAAGCGAATTTAGAAAAATGATAAGAAATCTGAAGTTGAATTCCGTTTCACGAAACAAGAATAGATAAATTTTAAGCAACTGAAATGACTGAATCGATTCTTCTATTCACTTGCTAATGACGACTACATACAGCTCGTGGAATATCGAGAGCGATTTATCAATGGTAAAGACGAAAGGAAGAATTTAGTCCAATTTAATCCAATCCTTCAGTCAAGATTATCAAAAGTATCTGTTCGCACATTAAACTGTGGTAGAGACTTAAGAGCGTGCATAAAACACTCTCCTTCGTGGGTTTATTTTCATTCTTTATATATCCTTAATCCTTTAACCAATCAAATCGCAAGCGAATAATATGCTGCGTTTCGCTCCAGCAAATCGCAGCAAGATGTCGAAAAAACGTTTAAGTGTACTTTGAATATATTCATACAAAGGCAGCAACTTGCAGTTCATTGTGCGAGAAAAATCTTGAATCCCTCCAACTATAATATTGATTCAACTTATTTGAACACAAATCATACACAATCAGGTGGACTGTGGTCTACGATGTGGCCGTCGAAGCACGTGTGCGCGGGTGCTGGCGAACTTTTGATAAAAACAAAAAAAAAAAAAAAAAAAAGGGTAAAACTTTTATGGCCACCTACCCAATGATAAACTTTGATTGTTTCTTGATGATTTCTTTACTTTCAATCTTTTTAAAAAGAAACGCAACAAAAAAGGAAAAGAAAATAAGTAATGAAAGACTGCAAAAAAAAAAAAAAAAACTGAAAACAATGCAGGAAAATAAAAAACAAAAACTGCCTTTTTACTTATCCAATAAAAATTGCCGAATTTCGGTTGTAGCTTTTATTTTTCATTTCTGTATTTCCTTTAAACATAAAAACTATATACACATGTATGTATATACTGTGTATGCAGAAACTGTTTCATGGAGAGAATGTCATTCCTCTTAATTTTTACCCCAACCCTATAGATTTCCTGCCTTTATATGCTTGAAAATCAAAATGTGTTAAAAAAAGAATAAAATTCATGTAAAATTAAAGCTCAGGCCTATGACTACATGTATCCTTATGTACATATGTGCATAAATTTATATATATATATATATATATATATACGTGTGTACATGTGCGAAACATCATGATTATACACTTTTCATGTATGAGTTTGTGTCTAAGTGTGTACGATAAAGCCCCTCCAACTGTATAATATAGTGAATGTTTGGAAGCGAAATGCCTTCTATTTATCACAGATCTCTTTATGTGTGCGTGTGTGTGTGTGTGAAAGTTGACGATAGTGTGTTGGTGTTGGTGCACTGATTATAAGAATGAGAGACAACACCCCGTTTTTCCTGGGTTTGTGTTAATGCGTTTTTCTTACTTTTATTTATTATTATTATTATTATTATTTTATTTATCTTTTTTTCTTTTTGCTGAACAGAAAGTGAGGGATGGGGACGCGATTGTGCGAACGACAAAGGACCCTATGCATTTTATCAGACTCACTTATAAAATGAACCAAAAATATTTTAATTGTATTCCTTTAAAGGAAATTTTTTAATGAAAATACTGCATCTATTATTTCAGTTTCATCTTAATTGGTATATGTTGTCATAGTGTTTCGTAATTATTACCATCTCTATGCAAAAGTACGCAGTGGAACTCGAAAAATTTTAAAAGTATTTTAATCAACAACTTTCTCTAACTTCTGCATTAATTTTGCTATGAGAAAGATCTCGAAAACTACCATCAAATAAGTCATACAAACGATTTTTGATGAGATCGAGAGAACTAAAGACCATATTTGTCAAGTTATCCTCTCCACACACCAACAAAGTAAGCAATAATTATAAACTGCAAAATTTAGGTGACACACGTGTCCTGTACATGCTAAAATATATCACCCTAATCATCTCAAAGAAGTCTAATATTCTACTGAAATGTCTCTTCTAATTGCCTGCCTGCTTGCTTTAATTATCTTTGCTCGAATCGATCATTTTGTTGAATGAGGAACAAATGTTCCTTCAAAATGTAAAAGGCATTCCTTTCCAATTATAACAAGTAAAAATAACAAAATTATTTGAAATCCGAAGCTTTCATAAATATTTCATAATATTTGATTGATTAATGTTGAAATTAGCTTTAATCGCTGCAATCTCAAAATGCCGATCTTCTCAAAGCTATTGTGTCATTGGGGCTGGTCCTGAGCAATCAAATTCCGTATATCATTTCTAGAAATAAGAAAAGCGCAAATGCATTATAAATATGTAAATATGTATGTTTTTCCTTTTCAAGATCGCATCTCCGGCGACACTTTGTTTAAATGTCGACGTGAATATCAGCTTTCAATATTTGTATGATACTCCATATGTTTGACACGCAGCGAGTAAGAAACAGAAGACAACTGTCGGAATTTCTCTAAAAAATTATGTACACAATATTGTGTTTCTTCTATTTTTGTACTTTTGTTTTTTGTTTATTTTTCATTTTCTTCGTCTAGTTAAAGCCATTACTAGTTAAAATATTATTAGTTTTATAAGCAAACCAGTAAATGACTGTTAGTTATTATCATCAATTTTTTGCACCTGAGGTTTCTTTTTTTTTTACTCTAAACGTTTTTCTTGACCAATACCCTGACTTTTTTTCCTGTTCGTTTTTTATTATTTGCCGTCGTAAGAGGATTATTTAAAAGCTTTAGAGCATATTTTTTCAACATTTCGTTCTTTCATTTGCTTTTTGAAAACATTTATATTAATGTCACCTTTGTTTTTATAAAGTCATCATCACCACCATCACAATCGCAATCATCAGTGCGTGTTAGGCTTTGAAGAGCGAATACTGTGCGTGGTTGTCAATGGTTCATTGTTATGGGGGTTATATTAGATGTTGTTTTAATCTGTAAGCATTTTCGCACTTTAGAATATTTTACCGTAAAATGCTATTAGTACGCACGGTTGCTTAAGCATCACTGATGTGATATTAACTACCAGCAAAGGTCTAAATAATCGAACTTATAGTTGTATGGCCATAGTATATCAAACATACATATACACACATATCCATACATATATATATATACATATGTGTGTGTGTGTATGTGTGTCTGTATGTATGTTATCTATGCTTCCATGTAGCCATGCATGTACGTATGCATGCAACTACATGTGTTGTTGTTGTTGTTGTTGTTGTTGTTGTTTAAGTCACAGAGTTAAGTATCGTAGAGTGCAAACCTACAATACATTCATGTTTGCATAAGTGCCTTCAAATGCTATCATTTATCATTTGTAAACGTTTCTTACCCGTTTGCTGTTTATAATTGCATTAGTCTCGTTTATTTTGTTACAGATTATGTTTATTTTGTGTTATTATTGTTATTATTATTTATTTTTTTTATTGTGGGCCAAAGTTCCTCCTTATTCGACGTTTTATGGGGTTCTTTTTTTCGCTATTATTACTCTGATGTCATATCACGTTACGGCATTTGTCAGCAGAGTTGTTAACAAAGCATTATAATGTTAATATGTTCTTGTTAACATGATAATTACTTATTTACATGCATATGGCAAAAACAAAAACAAAACATTACAGTTTGATTCCTAGCTAAATTTATTTTATTTAAATATTAAGTCTATGCATATTCGCACACAAAAATTCTTTCAAATATTTTCAGAAAGCCCCGTGCCATATAAAAAGTGTATTGAATCTTATTGGGACATACGATTGTGTTCAAAAATGAAGATCAATTTAGTTGTGTTTTTTTTTAAACCGAACATTATTCTAAAGTAAATGTATTTCATCGCCTTCAAACAAATCCTGCTCAGATACTATACACTCACCCTCACGTTTCTCCCAATTCTCGAAAGAGTTTTCATAGGCGATTTTCAAAGCATTCTACGATTCAGCTTATATCCCTTCAATGGAGCCAAGACATTGTGCCCCTGGATGGTTTTTCGAGTTTAGCAAACAGCCACAAGTCACATGGTACTAAATCAGTGGAATACGGTATGGATGTGAGTTGAATTTTTGGCGAAGTGGTCTCGAAAATCCAATGCAGTATGGAATAATGCATTGTTGTCATGCAAAAACCAAGAGTTGACTTTCCACAATTTTAACCTATTTTTGCGTACAGCTTCACGCAAACAACGCATACCACTCAAACTATATTCCTTGTTAACAATCTGGGCCGGCAGAAGAAAATCCTAGTGCACAACATCACGGTAATCGAAGAAAACTTTTAATATCACTTTGACGCGGTTTTTTCAGTCTTTGCTCACCTTTTGCGCGATGTACGCTCGATTCATCGGTCCTTTCGTCGTCGTATGTGCATAAGGCACAAGTCTTATATTGCCTGCGTAACGAATGCCACAATCGAAACTATAAATCGTAAGCTATTTGCGAAATATCATTGTAGATAGTTTCATAGCTTCACAAATCAAGATTTTAATAAACTGCCATAATGACGGCAGATATCGAACTCGGTTTATTAAGTAGTTTGAAAGACTTTGCAAATACCATCCACTCTATTTTCGTTACAGATTAACGCTTATTTTCTAAACTTGATCTTTTCATTGTGAATCGCTTTTGAATAATTCCAAGTGTAAGCACGATTTTATTGAAAATTTTTATGAATTCGGAAAAAAGTAATTCAAAATTCAAAATAGCGGTGTTCCAGTGTGCGGACGCGTGTAGATCATTTTTATTTGAAAACTGTTGATTTTATAAATATCTCTGTAATCGCGTTGTTTCGCGTTGTTTTAGAACTTTTCATTTTAATCTATAGAATGCAATTAAGAATACATGCTTAAGCTTGTCGCCGCTGAGTGTATTCAAAGCTGACAAACCTCTAAATATAGCAGTTGATATCGTTTGTCGACGTTAGGCTAACCATGCTTCTCTTTATGATAACTGAAGCGACGAAATTTATTCAATTTAACAAATGTAATGATAGTTTATAATACTAAAGAGAAATCGTTTTTAATGACTCTTATAGCCTTAGTTGCTTGAAAGGGGAAGAATCGTCTTAACTCGCTTCTAGAAGTCGAACATTTAGAATCGTAAGGAGTGGGAGAGCATACAAGTTTTGACCGTAACTACAAACGCTATCGAAGCACAAAGCATTTTTCATTCTTTTGCTGTTCATATATTTAGTAGGCCTTTTTGGTCATTAATTTTATCATATTTAACTCATTAGTTGGGACGTGTTGCATTAATCATTCAACAGAAACACCTACAACTACACTTCTAGGCTAATTATAATCAATTGACCGATTTTCAGAACTTAAACTTAGATCTAAACAAACATTACTGGAGTGATAGCAGTGCTTCGATATGGTGAATGAAGATCATTATCAATATCGGAACGACCATATTTACCAAAAAACAGCTTATTTCCGAATTAACGCCTATCGGCTATCCCCACTCCAATTGAAAGGTTATGGACTGTGCGTATCGCGAACTAAAAATACGCCTACAAGAATGAAAAAGTCAGCCATACCCGCCCAATATTGTAAAAGTATCAAAATTTCCTCTTTTTCTGAAGAAAAAATTGGTGGGTTTTAAAGATTTGATCACAGTCGAATATAATTTATTATAATATTATACGTTTCTCTTACCCTTCAAACGAGCTCGATTCGTTCGCACTCGATTAACCGGGATAAACATCTAAAGTACTTAACGTTCGACACGCGAAAGTATCTGCCGTAACTAACAGCTTACACAAAACGTGGTAAAGCATCATGGACGAAAGGGGATAGTGGGCGAACCCCAAACTTTCACTGACAGACAGAGGTTGATGAACGTTTAAAAGGATTGTGGCCAGACAGCATATAATCTAGCACAAGCAAGTGACAGCAGAACTCAACAATCATTTGAGCAATGCTGTTTCGCTGTTAATGGCGGGAGCTGCGCAAAGGTTACGTTGATGGAACGGCTGCAATTGCGAAGTCCCTTATGACGGAAGCCAACGTTAAGTTGGCGAACAATTCATACTACGATCACAAAACCTGGACAAGTGGCGATTAGAAGAATGTGTTATGATTTGATGAATTATCGTTTATATTGTTGCCTAAAAACGGTCGAGTTTATGTATTTAGAATTCCAAAACAAGCGTACCATCCCAACTGCCTTCTTACTACAATCAAATATGGGGTCGATTCCGTTACGATTTGGGCAGTTATGTCGTAGTGTTGTGTTGATCCTCTAGTTGGTATCACTGGTCGAATTAATGCGAATGGATCCTCATCGATATCCTCAATGATGACGTTTTTACTATGGTTAGCATACTGCTGTCAAACACTGCCATATCCCAAGATCGTAAGGCACCCATACACACAGCCAAAAGGTTAAATCAGGTTTGAAGAACGTCAGAGTATCATCGAATATCATTTCTGGCGCTCCTATTCTTCGATGGCAGGTATAATATGAAAGGAATAATGGGCTCAAGCGAATCGTTTAATTAAAGTCAAGTATTTCCCTAAAAAATCACGACCAAGCTTTGCTGAGTTATTAAAGATGCGTGTGCGATGGACCATTGTTTGTTTTGCTGTAATCGTTCCTGTTGGCAGTAAAGAGAGAAAACTCTCTTCTAGCCATTCTGGTCCCATCAAAAAGGAAACGTTATGTAACGTGACGTTAGTCCGCTCTTTACTATCGTTTATGTGGCCCCATGCACCTTTGACCACGATCTTTTTTGCAAAGAGCCTACTTTCCTATAGTGTCGTCAGCGATTGTCCTATGGGAATTCGGCACCTGTAGTGTCCAAATGTTGTCGTTGTTTTCACATACAGCACTATGCAAACGGTTCAAAATACTTTATTGGCCAATGCCAGAGCGAAAAATAAGGAAATTATTTGCTTGATGTTGATTTTGACAACACCTCATTACCGTAAATACTTGGAAAGTTTTCCAAAAACCTACGAGGCCTTATCGCATTTGTCGAAAGTATGCTACAAATTGTAATGACTTGTAATGAAAACGCTATTATTTTCGTCTGAGTTGATCAAAGTTACAAGGCGTTTTTTTTTCCTCTCTAAGGTTAGTGTCACTATAATGACGTGACTCTAAAGCGACCTATTGGCGGAAACGCCTTGCACTTTTTTACATGTACGCATATATTTTCTGTATGTGTAGATATAAATATATTTAAACTTTTTTTTAAGGTCATCTCATATTACAATATTCATTAGCTCTTTTGTTAACAATGCATTATAATGTTAATATATTGTTGTTAACACGGGTTGATTATACCAACTTGCATATTAATATATAATGAAGTGTCATAGTTTTTTTCTTCACTACACTTTTTTAGTCATAAACTGTGAAACTTTTTAAAGCAAAGACAGACAGACTTCAATTAAAATACTGAAAATAAAAATTAATTTTTTTATGATTTGAATAATTATTATATTCGGCTTGCAAAATGGACCGATGTCCGATTATATTTATATTATTATATTTGCTATTTTCGTGTAATTCATAATTTGGAATCAATAATATATATGTATATATACACTAATATTGCCTTATTGTACGAAAACTGCAAAATAAGATCTCTTTATATATACGTCGTCAGCGGACGCTAGTCTGTACTAATCTTGCCATCAGATTAATTTCCAATTATGTTTCGTAAATGTAGGATTATTCACAGTTTATTTTGGCCGCACTCTCAACTTCTATGTTTTTGCCCGACTAACTCTCCCTTGCACAAATATTCTAATTATATACATTTTTACAAGCATATTACTAGTAACTCATTTTTTAGCTTAATTTTTAATTCATTAACCTGCTTTTCTGGTACTCGTTTTCCTCGGCCGGCAGCTGCATGACGCGTTGTGAATGTGCATTTGGTTTTTCCTTTTTCTGGAATGTTATTACTTAGCTGGAATGAACAGGATTTGGCATTTCCGTAACAATATATTTCTCCAATGTCAAGACAACAAAATTGTTAAAACCGCAGACTTCGGCTGTTCGTGTTAATTTCTTAAATGCATATATAACCTAGATTGTCCATACTTATATTATATTATTGCGAATGGCGTATCCTTCAATACTTAGTCGTGATTTTAGTAAACTTTATTGTTACTACGATAGCGATGGTGAAATTTAATAAATTTATGTAGTAAGTGTTGACTTATTGATACCTTCAAAAGCACGATTCGATGCACATCTATTTCTGAACAAAAATTATATTTATTATATAAACCTTAAAGGTAGTATTTGATATCTTAAGTTAATTTTGTAAGAATCAGTACTTAGCTGAATACAATCACAATATATGTAAGAATGCACATATACATGTGCGCTTATTTCTTAATGGACGTTGTGGTAGCACACAGAAAAAATCGCTTTCTTATTATATTGAGATGTTATACGAGTATGGGTCCTTCATCCTCATTATATCATTTTCTATTTCACATCATCGAATGAGTGTAGGGCTTCGGAAATCGCCTTCTCTTGGTTTTGCTCCGGAGAATGTCGGGCGCGATACTGGTACTTTTCCACAATCTTCCCGTAACTTCTTTAAGTTTGGTCAAACTATTCACAGTTCTTGCGCATTACCTGATATTAAAAATCGAGTAAATCGATCGACGGACACGCGAAGGAGATTTTTTCGGTAATTTCATTAAGCCTAGACAAATGGCGAGAAGAGAGAATTCGGCACTCGCCCAATATGCTTTTCGCTGAAAACTCACAGAAAGCTATGCTCCCTGTATGGACAGATGATGGTAATGAAAGTGATTTTTTAGATTTCATTGCGACCACCCCTACAACAGTCCTCGTTTTCTTCGCTTAATCACTTTACGGCCTTAATAAATTTGGAACAAATTCTGATGATAACAAAAATCGGATAAAAAATTTTTATTGGTTTGGTTATTACTTCGAGGATTTCATGGAGATGTGCGGAAGTTTACATTTCAGTTTGATTTCCAAAATATTCTTCACCTTAACCAGCCAGTCATTGAAACTCAGAACTAATTGAGGCTTTGATTGACTTGAGTCCATCCAGTCGATATTCGACGTTTACAACGATCGCATGTAATCTCAACCTTATTTTGAGAGATTGCGTGAGATAATTTCTCGATTAAAAAAAAACAAGTAAGAGAATTATATTCGATCGTAACTGGATCTTTTATACCCATTACCCATTACGATTATCCTAATAAAGATAAAAACAGTAAAAGAACAACATTTTCATGCTCTAAAATAAGGAGTGGGGGAAATGATTTTTTCTATTTTTAAAATAAAAGTTTCTGTCACATACGCGTGTGGGCGTTGTAGGCGTGTCTTGTGAAAATCTTTCGAAATTCGTTTGCAAATTTGTGGGCGATATATATATTAATTTTTGTTAGTTGGAGAATATTTACAACAGTCATTACACAGACAGACAGACAGATGTGCTTAAATCGATTTAAAATTTGGTGCTGATCAAGACCATACGTAACGCGTGGGGTGTCTGACGCATCTTTCTGATTTTGTTGCACAAGTTTTGACAATATGAATATACCCCTCATCCATCGGTGATGGATATAAAAAGTAAGATATATAAGTAAAATGGAAGCGCATGACATTTGCCCACTCTTTTGCCAAGAAGCTCCCGATATGAAGAGTATGTTTGAGATTTAAATAAATTCAAAAATCTTCTTCCTAGGAACCTTGTTAATTTCCTTAATAAAAAGTGCGAAGAAGATAGATAGTTCTCCTACTTACTGACCCACTGATAAGTTGTCTTTAAAGAAAAAATGAAAATAAAATATGTGAGCCACCCGAAGCCACCCATAATATGATAAGCAACCAACCATCTGTTCCCGTTTACTTTCGCTTAATTATAGAATGATAAAAAAGTCGTTTTTTTGCAATGAAAAAGTAAATATTGTTGACTATCGGTATAGTGTGACGGAAGTAATGGTCACATATTGAGAAAAAAAGGGCAGTAAATATTTTAATATTTCTTTCGCAACACTCACAAATATCCTTTAGAAACTTCATCAACTACATATTGTCTCGAGCTGGATTCAATTTCGAACTACTTTTAGCGATGTTTGTCCTGTTTGTCCGAATTCACAAACTTCCTAACCTATGCTGTATTCATTTCAAGATGAACGTACAACTGAAACTCAAAGCTAGAAAACATAAACAATCAAGCAATTAAAAGCCAAAATTTTCAATATATTTACACAAAATATCTTGGAGGGTAATTAAAAGAATAATGCAAATGTGCACATACGGCTAACTGTGACCATTTAAGATTGATCTCACTGGTAGTACTTTCTTCTGCCTTATTTCAGTTAGAAAATAATGAGCGTATAAACATCACAGGTATAGAACTTATTTCCATGAAGGAAATTGTGGGGTTTCAGTATCCGGCTTGAAATGAGTTTTCCTATGTTATAAATATATGCAAAATTTGATATATATATCCTTTGCAATGTAATATAAAGGTATCTGCACCGCATGTTAGATGTCTTTCGACTTTTCCTACCGTGATGATAATCATATTTATATATGTGTTTTTCCTAGTGTTACATACAAAGTGACTTTCATCCTTTGCCAACAGGGATAGCAAAATAATCATTTATTTGTTTTTGCTTATTTTTTTTACATCTGCGTAAGCACACAACATGACTTTTAAAAATCATTATTTTTATTTTAATTGTTTTTAATAAAATAATTTTTTTTTTTGTTTTCTTTTTAATAGAATCTTTTTATATAAACACATTTGCGTAAGCACATAACATGACTTCTAAAAATATAATAACATTAATTTTAATTGATTTTAATTATTTTTAATGAAATCGTTTTGATTTTTTTTAAAGTGCTTGAAAAGAACTTTTAATGATTAGCAAGTAATCAATAGCAACTAAGCAAATTATGGAAAATATTCAGGAAAAAATTCCATTTTGCGTCACGATCCATAACACATAATACAATCTACTCTTACACTAAATATTTGGTACATTTTTATACTCAACGCGTTCTTTTCAACGCGCTCTGTTCAAAACTACTGTAAAGTACGTGATCTTATCTGAACGAAAGTAACGGGAATTCTTTATTTTCTCAAGAAAGCCTTTAACTGGCATTGAGTAAAATTATCGTCGGGTTATCACAAGCAGCAGTATTCTTTTTTTAATTTTCCCGCGTCTCTCACTACATTTTTTTGGAGATTTACAACATTCACGAGAAAGTTTTGCGAGCGTCCTAGTGATGCGGCAATAAATTATTACGATTTTCCCTGATTTTAAACCCGATGACTTGGTCGTCCTCCTTCTTCGCTGCAATGATGTGCTTGGCTCATCTAATGTTGTTTAAAACATAAGTTCGTCTTGAATTTCCTCTTCTCAAGAAGTACGATTTACCTTAGCAATTGTTTTATTACAAAGCACTTTGCTTTTCATAAATTTTAAGAGGACGCATCTATTTCACCGTCCCCATTAAAAAACTGTTAAAGCAAAATAAAACCCTTCAAACCCAAAACTTTTTACAGCAATATCTAAGTCACGTGGTATTCCGGGAATTAATTTTGTAGAAACTAGCTTTTACATTTTCCGTGCCACAGAGCTGAAAAATACACCTCACGTCTGTTTTTCTGCCCACATGTGTAAATTCCAACGCTTTCAAAACCCGCCGTCCTTTTGTTTGACTTAATAAAATTTTGACAAATCATTTTTCCACTAATTTAACCATTACTGGGAGGTTTGTTGGAGTTCGGTTCCCATTTTTTGCTTTCACCTTATCTGTTATTGAAAGAAGTTGTTTTTTGAATGCTTTGTCGAACTTAGAATTAGGAAAAGAAGTGCCATGCCTTAACAACGTTGTATTTGACAGGAATCTGTTATAAAACTCACCAATTTTGGAATGCATTTTACTACCCTTCACACATATCAAGTTTAATATCTTAGCAAAAATTGGTTCATGCGACTCCTATGGTTTCAATTATTGTTGTTGTAGTTTTCTTTCTTTTGTTTATTATTTAATTTTTTGAGAAACTGTAAAGGCACAAGCCCATGTATAGAAAGAATTAAAGACTATTCTCAGCGGGCATCTTGCTCTATCGTTAACCATTGTCGTCAACTACCCTTGTCAGGCGAATTCGAGTGTTCAAGAATAAGGTAACCGGTGGCGCATTCCAGTGTCGACTTGAATAGACAATAAACAAACTTTCAGTCAGAGTTACATAGCCGCGGCGTCTAACCTAAAAGGGCTCCTACCCGATTTAGAAAATCGTAATCGTTGAATCAAGACATTGGACCCTTGGAAAATTTTGTATAGTTCGACTAATAATCTAAATTCACGTTATTGACAACCAGTGTTTTCAGTGAATTTCAATTTTTTTTTAAACTCACATTCTTTCATTGGTAGAATGCGTGAATGAAACTTCCAGATGTGACATGATTTTCAAGCAGAAGGCGGAAGCGTTTGGAGGATTCATATCATCTGTAGTTGTGACATTGCATAGCTAACAAAAATAGTCCGTAACGTTTTCAATGCTTCAATTTAGTTTTCAAGTCAAAGAAAGTCGCTAAATACACTAAAGCACGTCTTACTTATTATTTCGATAAATAGATACTAAGCGCCCGAACGGCCTGCAAATTGTCACTATATAGACACAATAGGTGTCAAAAGAGACATTATGATATACATATAAATACACAGCGTTCAGCATATGAAAATTTTCCATAAAGTTTGATCGAAACCACATATGATCACTAAGATCTGTCATTGCATCCATTCGCTCAAACATAATGCACTCTTACCACAGGTTGGCTAGTGTAAAAAGCATTAAAGCAAGCAAATGAAGGGAGACAATAAAACTATTATTTGCAAGTTATGGACAGATATGAAACTTTGTCACCAATATAATCGCTAAAACACACTTATTATTTTACAAAACGGAAAACTGAAGCAAGGGTAAAAAACTAATGTTTTTTTTTTTTCCTTTTTTTTCCAATATTCTTATCACAACACTTGGCCTAAGCACAATGAAGCGTAATTACGTTTTTTACGAAAATTAAGTTGCAAGTGGTAAACACAATTAGAAACTGCGTTACCATATTATTTGATAAGAAGAAATTGGGAAAACTTTGTAAATGCATATAATGAACATATGGTTTGAGAAGTAAAAATACAGAAATTAAGATAAATGTGAACAGGAAATATGCGACAAATGATGATACGAAAATTAATGTGAAAGCAAATAAGTTTTTTGACTGATTAGCGAAACTAAAGAGTAAATGCAACATGAATTTAAAATAAAATGCATCGGGATGAACTTCAACATAAAGTAGATAAATAACTTTTAAATTTTGTAATAAACTGCGTTTTGTTTCTTTTCTGCGTTTTCTTTTTTTTTTTTCTATTTGTCTTATTTGTTTGTATACATAAGCAAATTTATCATTTGCCAATTCCCACAAAACCTTGTAAAAAGGTGAATTCCCATTCCGAAAGACGTAATTACGCTTTATTGTGTCAAATAAATATCATTTATACTTATTTGCCCGAAAAAATGTGATTGCGTTTCATTGTGTCAGAGCTAAAATGCGTTTAACAAAATTAAGCTTCGCTTACATTCTCATGGCTGGGCGAGAAACTGAATTTGAACATTTTTATAAAATGGCGGATAAATTTAGAAAATTTATAAAATTTGTTAATTAAATTTCTATCCCAGATCTGGGAATATAAGCGATGCTTGATTATGCTTTCAAGCATACTAAGTTCTATAGTGCGGTAGCGTTGTTTCTTTGATGATAATACTATTTTCGAACGTTTTCACTCATTTTGTTAGTTAACACAAAATAATTAATCTTCGAGTCTCATTCCGTCTGCTTATCTTACCAACGGCGAGGAGTTAATGATTAAAACATTTGCAAAAATCCGCGTTGCAACGTAACATTGTAACATAGCAACGAATGCTTAATAAAATTGCTCCTTCAATTCGCAACAATGGACCACATCTTACGATTAAACATACATATACTTTTGTAAGTGGCAAAACTTTTTCAATATTCGAAGATTCATCTTCCTTTGTGTCTAAACCCACCCTTTCAAGTTGAAAAGGCCTGGAAAACAAAAAAATAAAAAGGAAGAGCCGACAGTCTTTGTTGTTTTGTTGTATTTATCCTAAGTTTTAGTCGTAGAATTTGTTCTCTTTGGCCTAAATAAAATGTAATAATAATATATTTTTAAGGACAGCGTCACTAATTTTAGGTGCGCCTAATATAAAAAGAACATACTTCTCGTGTAGGCACAGCGTTAAGTTATATGCAACTCTGTTAAATAACACCAGCGTAAGAAATGCGAGATTTTGGTAAGCAAATTTTTCTTCGTGCTTTTAAGTAAAAAAGGCTGATAAAAAGCAAATTTTGTGTAAATTTATTTGAAGAATTGTATCAATCAGTTATTAGTGTTTGCAAGTTTTTATAAATAGTTAAATATTCACTCAATAGCCGACTGAACAAAGGTGTTGTTCTTTTTGCGGCTTTCATATTGAAATGCTTTCAACAAAGAACAAACCAGAATTTGAAAGCTATGATACGATTTTCATTTAGGAAATGTATCAAACAGTTCATAATTCGCTGTAGTACGATTGAGACTGTGCGGTTTGGTCTAGTCTACTCAAAATTTAAGCTTTAAGTCAAGTTGTTGCAAAGGTGTGCATGCTGCAGTTTAAAGGAATATAAAAATTTCCTAGAACTCTCTAAGAATTGATGTCGATTAGAGCTGCTTTGACAGTGCTAGCAAATATCTATACGCTGTCCATAAGTTACGGAGAGAAATATTAAACGCCCTTGGCTTATTTAAATTTTTAAAAATTTTTAGATTTACCTGTTAAGAGGCTATGTTGTTCGTTGAACTTCAACGAAGAGCAAATGGGGAATAAATAGAAACTAAAAATTTTTTGTTAATTATCGACAAATTAGTAAACCGCCCACGACAGTCTTGCACCGACCATACAGGTGGTCTTGGCTGATAGCTGGGTAAAAGTTTCTCAGATATATATTCAGATCGAAAGTTATAGGCGAAAATATAAAGAAATTATCGGCATTTTCGGAAGTTGTTTTAAATTCTTCTGCATTGTGAACGCGCATGTGAACACTCATTCTTTAACCTCATAGCTATCATAATCGGCCAGGAAATACTTGTGTCACATTTTAGTTTCCTATCTTTGTTTGGTGACTGGCATGATCCACAAAAGTGACCTGTCAAATAGACGAGTTCCCGTAAAAATAGATATACAGCATTACACTTGCTTCAAAGTAGCAAAAATGGGCGTGTCTCAGAAAATACGAATAGACATGTATATTTTCTGCATTGTATTAATAAAAATATCTGAAGATATCGACTTCCTTGTACTGACTTTTTAAAATCGAAAATCCATCACATTGAGGGGTGCCAAAATCGTATTAAATAAACAGAGTAGATTTCAAATTCTTGTGAACTTTGTTGCGTATAGCTGTAGCATTAAGTAAGTAAGTGCTAAGCGTACACCGTGGACCGGTGTTCTAAAATTGAAAGAGTCATTGAAGTCTCCGAGAATACAATTTAAGGAATTTTCACATATTTCACTAAATCCCTGGGCTTATTTATTTGATGGATGTTTCTATGCCATCAAAAAATTTTCTTTTTTCAATATCATTCTTTTCCGTTAACTCTAATGCCGAAAAAAAAAACACTTTTTCTAAATCTCTTTCCGTGTCGTTATATCTTTTCAAGGGCAGATGGATAGTTTATTTGCTTTCTCAAATATTTTGTTTATTTTCTTTTCTTTTGTTTTCATATTCACTACTGAAGGGTGGGATATATTTAATTTGTTAAAACGTATGTACGACTCATAAGGAAAACTCAACACACAATAATTCTTGATCACCAACAAATTCTGAAACAATTTAAACACATCTGGTTGTCCGTCGATGAAATATCTGTCTCCTTGTCCTGGTTTTAAAAATGAAGCTAAAAAACAACAAAGACAAATTTATGGACAATTTTTGCCTATAAGTTGGTGAGAAAAATAGAAAAAATCGACCGAAAGACAAGTTTGCGCCAGCTCCGCCGCATGTATTATAGAACATTGATATTCTATGTCTTTATTAAAACGTCTGAAACGTGCAGAAGGAAGCTACAGAGACCTCACAAAGTATGTGCAGACATATATGCTTGACTGAGGTTAAGGTAGTTCTTTAGATTGAAAGTTTTGGACGTAAGTTGACATTGTTAATATGCCAAATCGGTCAAAAAGTACGTAAGTCTACAGTGCAACATAAACTAACAACAACTCGGCTTTCTTGGATGTCTGCTCATAACTTGCAACAGACACCCCATACAAATTTTCAAGTACATACTATAAAAATCGATAAAATCAGCCGCATTCACTCCATATTATAAGATAAGAGAGCTTAGTTTCTCCATCTCCTTTTTTTCAATCTTTGTTAGGATAGAGGTCGTGGGTATAAAAGAGTTGACAAAGCCGAATATAATTTTCTTATTCTTTTTTTTGTTGCATAGTGTATAATGAACTAAGCGAAAGTCATTTCTCTCTTTAAAGGCTAAAGAGTCCTTACGACACAAGATGATTTAGTAATTTAACTTAGCAGGTCTCAGCATATGTATTAAGTTCCTTAAATTAACTTGTGATACAATATATAAATTGAAAAATTCCCCATCACGTTTATAAAGTATAAGTTATTATTAATATTATTATAAATTATTTAGGCAGAGAAACAACATTTAAGACTAGAATCTTGAAGCGCTAGCATCTAAAGTTAGTGACTTTATTGAAAACTCCACCGCACTTGAGATTAGAACCCACGACCATTGACTTGCTAGTTGAGATTCCTTCGCTTCCACAAAGTCCAGACAGTGTATACGATAATAAAGAAACAAGTAAGAAAATTATATTCGACCGTGGCTAAATCTTTTGCACCCATCGCTCTTTCGCAAATTTTTAAGCCACATCTTCATTTTGGCAACCGGGAAAATGTTTACCAAAGATAATGTATAGTTCGGTTGACGGACGGATGGACAGAGAAACAGACGGACATGCTTAAGTGTATTCCGAATCTGTAACGGGCCAAAAATTCATATACTTTATTGGGTTTTTGAAACCTGCTTTTGTGCGTTAAAACGTTGTTAAAACAAAAGTTAAATATAGATATACCGTACTAAGTGTATGGGGTAAGCGTGGTCGATTTTTTCCGTTTTGGTACATGTGGTACAGGATCGTCCATAAAATATACGTTCAAATTTTTGTAAAGTGATCTGCCATACTTTATGAGTAACACTATATTTTAATTCCTTTCGAACCACAGTTTACGTGATATCTTACACGTGCCATTTGACCAATTTGAGCCAGTTTCAATACCAACCAATATTCCAATGTTTCTGTCAAATTTGAAGTTGATAGCTTCATTTTTGTAGCCAGGAGAATGTTTACAACAGACTTTTGGCAGACGGACAAATGGACATGTTTAAATTCATTAAGAATTTGATGCTGATCAAGAATATATATATATATATATATATATATATATATATATATATATCTTGTGAGGTCTTCAAGGTTACGTTCTGGTCGTTGCAAATGTTTTTACAAAACAAATATAGCCTTCAGCCTTTGTTAGTGTTGCTTCGATAAACTCTTTTTAATTACAACAAATTCGTTTGTAATAGACGCACCACAAAGTGTATGTACTCCAGTAATCACCATTAAATTCTGCAGTATCTGTGTGTGTCGTGCTAACGAAAATGAGTATATCGTCTACAAATTTGCGAAAGAATTTTCAAGTGATCTAAGCTTTTCAAAGGGCACGCCTAGAACGCCCACACGTCTTTGAGACAAAACCTTTTATTTTGAAAATAGAAAAAATCAGCCGCCCCACTCTACTTTATAGAGCATGAAAATTTGTTCCTTTTACTCATTATGTTTTTTTTAAGATAACGGTGGTCGGCCATGACCGAATATAATTTTCTTACTTGTCATTTCTTGTATTTGATGATAACGTTGAACTTCATACTTAAAATTAACTTGCTTTTTCATTAACATATATATACATATGGATTAAAATTTCATAGTAGAATTTTTATAGTAAAAAATCCCAATTTTTTGTGTTTGAAAACATTATGATCATTACTTAGTTCCGCCCCTTTTTACCATTAAACTAAATGAAACCTTTTCCACTGCTCTTACCAAGTCTAAAATGAATACCTTAATTTTGGTGACGGGAAGAGTATACATTAGCCGAAGCGGGGACGGACGGACATGCCTGGAACTTTTCGTTTGCTTGTTGCACTTGTTTTGACAAACAATTTAAATACAATATTAAATGAAAATCTTTACACTCGATGGGATCTCTGATAATGCTTTTTTTCTGGTAATATACAAAGATATCCTGATATATAAGAGATAATTTCCAATGAAAGAAGGATTGGATACGCAATATATAGATAATAATACAATTGTTTTATCCATTACAGCCGTGTATGTATTCTTTACGATTTTTAGTTTATAAATTAGTCATTATTTGTCGTAAGATATCTCTGATGTACGCTAAACGTTGGCTTTTTTCTATGTCACAAAATTTCTCATATTTTTCGAGTATGTTTTGTGTTTGATGTTTGCCACCATATTTCCGACATTGAAAGGATTTTAAGTGGCACTGATTATAAGTACTCTACCAGCATTTTTCCCTTTTTTCTTCTGGTTTTGTTTTATTTTTTATGCATTTTTTTTTATTTTTCCCTTTTTAGTTAAACTTTACTAGACGGTGTTCAATTTTTGTTTTTCTCATTTTTTTTTTTTTGTTTTTTGTTTTTTAGTTTAGATATTTTGTGTTGTTTTTTATATTTGTAGAATTTTGTGTGTTGTATGTGAAAGTGAAAACTACTACCACACAAAACTGTAATGAAAATAAACAACAAAGGCAGCAACAGCAGCAGCAGCAAGGATGAGAGGAATAGTAAAGTTTCAGGCGAACAAACAAACAAACGCTTATATGTGTGTATGTACATAAATTGCAACAGCACTGCTGCTGCTATGGTTATTCAACTGTCTACCATGTTTCGTTGATAAAGGGAAAATAGATGAAGAAGAGGTACACTCGTGTGTACACATTGGCTGTTTGCCTCTTCGCTTGTTTCGCTTCGTCTACCTTTAGCTAGAAATGCGTGTTATTTTTATTTATTTTTGTTTTTTGTTTTTTTTTTTTAAGGTTTTGTTTTGTAATTGCAAAATTTTCGTACTTTTTGGAAAAAAGTTTCTTGAGTATTATTTTTTTTCCAATTTTTCCCTGTTGTCTACCGTCTGCCACGCAGACGAGACATAAAGGATTGTAGTCAATATGTTTTGACTGTATTTCATCTGTTTTGTTGTATATGTATATAAATATATATACATATACATACACATATACATATATATATAATTTTGTATATATGTATATATACACACATTTTCAACGTATTTGTTACGTAAGTTCTGCTAAGAATTTTCATCAGTTAAATTGGGTCATGAAAGTGCAAGGAAAACACCTGAAGGTGTCAACGCTTTAAATAAGTTAAAGTGAATAATTATTAATACACCCGTACGAAGGCAGCTTGAAAGTACTTTAAGCAGAAATCGTTCGTTTGAAGTCAATCCGTTGTTGTTGTTGTTTTTTTTTATTTTTATTTTATTTTTTATTACGTATATCTCAAATAGCGAATATTACAAGGAAAATTAGTCTTTTTCTCGTTCAAGGTCTTTTTATAGTTATATCAGAAACTCTTTCCTTACAATTTCGTCAATTCTCGTGTCTTAAAATATGAAAAAGTAATGTATTAATTAAAACCATTTTATTTCCGATGGCGTTAGCCTCCTCTCTACATACTGCCATTTTTGCTTAAGGGGTAAGTTTAAACAACAATATTAATGTATTGGAAAAACCTTCACATACGTGTTGACTAATAATTTACGACTAGCAATGCTAATGAAAAAATATCGATGATCACTATCACACGTTTAAAGTTATCCAGAAAATGAGACACCATCACAGACCTTTCCATTGGGTACCGAAATATTATTCGGTTTTGTTGCCAACAAAAAAAAAATATAGATTTAAACCTCAAAAAAAAAAAAAAAAGAACAAGAAAAGTGAATACGCGTACAAGCCATAGGAACCGGATTGCGGTGTTAATTGGCGCTCTCGTTAATTTTAGAGAGGATATGTGCATGCTTTGACGGCAAGTCGCGTTGTTCCTCAAAATATCAAGCCGGTCGTGTTGCTTAGCTAGTTTTTTGTTTCTTTAAAGGATGAGCCTTATATGCAAACCGCGTTGGCGGGTAAAAAGATTGCGAAAAGGGAAAAAGCTGCAATCTAGTAGGTGTGTGTCCAATCGGTAAATGTTGCGCCTCCACCGACTGGGCATTCATTACAGTTTCGATCATGCATGATCTACTATGGCACTGAGATTTGAACCGACGAACAGTGACTTGGTAGTTGCGAGTTTTACTTACTCAACTATGCTGCTACAGTTAGTCAATTCTCGTTCCCTTCAAATGTATCTCTTCGCTTGAATGCAGTAACGAAATATTTGAAAAGACTTGGAAGGTGTCAAAGCCAAAAAAAAGAAAGTGTTAATTACAACGTTCGGCGCTAATGTCTATATATGTGTTGCAACAATAGGTGAGCACCGAACACCAGTCCCTCAATAAAGCGAGTTGTGTGGCGCAGTTTCGCTGAAAATAAACGTCTTCCACACGATGGCATTCAAAGGTCGGTCGACATCGTTTGGTAATAAATCCCTATACGTAAGGTAAGGTGTTCCATGTTCCACATGAAAACTTTCTAATCATTTGTGCCATCGCAATGTCCATGGTATGTTGATAGTTGAAAAACGGGGCGAAGCTTAACTCTTGCTAAAACACTGTACAGTTGATTTTCGAGATAATACTACAATGCAAATAGGTGCCGGTTTAGCTTTAACATTTTACAGCATTCATATTACACGTAGACCATCAATATTCCTTCCCCAAGAAGTGACTGCCAGTCGCATTATCATCATCGAATTTCGTTCCTATCTCCTTTCGATCAATTATTGGCGTGTCAGTTGGCCAATTGAGACCATGTTTGCATTGATTTTGACGTTTTTTTTTTTTAAATTTTGAGTCAGCTGTTTTAAAGGGATTGCTAAGAGTATATATGCACCAAGTTTCAGTTTTCTACTTCAACTTTTGCGACCGTAAGTCTCCAAAAACATATAACATGCGTAAAAAAATACCAGTTCAAGACTAAACCGATCCTGAAGCGTAGATCAAGCAAATACATAGGTGTCTAGGTATATACATATACATAATAATTCGGAATTTATCAAAATGAGCCAACAAGAGCAACATCCAATTACAAACATAAGCACTGACTGCGTAATTGCTTTGCATCGTTGTCAGGAAAACAGTAACAATTTACCTTAAAATCAACAACACTGTTACTGTTGTATATAAAGACTAGTGGGTAATTTACAACATTTGCATACTGAGCTTGAAACCCTTACAAATTCATGGAGGGCTTCTGCTTATTATGTCAATATAAAAATCATAAGTATATGTTCAATTTAAAATGGTGTACGTCCGTCAATCACATTACGAATAAGCCGAAATACATGATCACAGCATATCTAATTCCCATATAAAAAGTATTCAGCTCAACGGTATAGATATCTTCAGTTAGCGCTGAATAAATCGCATAATTTTATGAAATTTGACCTCATTAAGGCTTTCTACACCTTAGAACATCTATGTTGTCGTGACTACCGGTTTCAGTTTCCGCGATAAATACAACGTGAAAATGTGGCTTTTTAAAGATATTGTAAGAGTTTGTGAACTAAAATCTCTCAAAAATCTACAGGTTGTACAGGTAAATGCATGATCGTCAACGAGAATATTTGTTTATATGTAACTGATTGGCGTCCTTACGATAAACGAATAGATTTCTCCTATTGAAAATGACAGAAAACGAGTTTCGTTTGGATTTCTACAAGGGTCATTGTTCCTGTGAGGCTACACTGCTCGAGACTGCTCTCGGCTTTCAGAAGTGGATCTCACGAACACTAAGAATTCTCAATGCAGAATTGATTTGACAATTTTATTTACATAATTATGTATATATATATTCTCAATTTATTATCATGAATTGTTTATCTATTCGTTTATCATAATTAATAGTTTCTTTGATATTAATCAAGCTATCTTCTATCATTCTCTCTCGCCAACTTGGTCCTTCTGTTAATTGTTCCAAATTAAGAGTGTGTTGTTTTGCTATTCCTATGCTTTATGTTGCTTATCGAACCTGTGTGTCTACATTTTAATGTCTGCGCTTAATTTTTTACCTGATGTTCTCCAAAATGACAGACGCGTCTGCTTTATCGCTCGCCACGCCAACCAGGGAAACACGGAAATTGGAAAATACCTGAATGTTGCTAATTTTGACTGGAATCATTGTTGGAGTTGATTCTATTAAAGAATGCTCTAGTTCTAGTTTAATTATGACTAAATTATATTTGTACTAGGGTTAGCTTTTAATTTAGCAGCGTGACGCCCAATGATTAACCCCTAGGCTGCTAACTTTGTGATTTTCTCGAAGTATATAAAATTATTTCTATTTACTTGCGATCTTAGACTCACTAATAATGGCACGAGTTTTTAATGGCTCAGATCAATTCCTAATGCCTGAGCTTTCCAAAGTATATAGTCTTAAATGGATTGGCGGTTTAGAGTCATAGTGGTTACACTAGCGGTCTCCAATCGATATTTTTATGATGAATGCTTTCAGTTTTCAAATGTGTTTTAAAGAACCGCACACAGGTTAACATAATTTAAGAAGCGAAATATCACAATTTTTAAATATTCTTCAAAGTAGATTTAAAAGTTTATAAAGGAAATGTAAAAAATTTAATTTAAATTTGAGCACTCAATCTGCATAAATGCGGAATCGTGTAATTTGTTGGCGCCCCTATGCTTTGTTAGGGAATACATATAAATCGAAATTCATCCGAATATATGATTTTCTCTATACATTTAACATTATATACTTTTTAAAGCATATATAAATAAAACTTTAATATTAAACAGCACTTTTAATAATATGTACATAAAAGCGATTGTATAACGTTTACTCTTTAAGAAATACCAACCTATTATATATTATGTATATATATACATATATATATATATATATATATATGTATATATATGTATATATATTTTTACATATCGTGTATATATATATACATTTATTAACATTAACTAACAAACGCATACAAGCAAAGCAAAATGTTAACTTCTCATACTCAGCAAGTAACCAAGTGAATGTGAGGGCAGCTTAGAAATTGATTTATACAAAGTTGGAGAATTTAGAGCATAAGCAGTTAATAAACGAGAGATTTTCTAACATTCTCACTACTCTCCGAAACACTCATTTATTTAGCGTATGTTAGAAATTATTCTCTTCATAGAATTTGCTTTTTACGAGAGGGTCTGTTAAACGCAACTTGAAAGAAGGAAAAAAAAAAGAGGGAAATGAAAAATGACCTGAGAGTTTTATATCTAAATGCTCTTTCTCCTTCTTCATATTACTCGTTCTCTGTTTTCTCTCCCTTCCATTCTCTGTTTAATTACTGAGAGTTTCACTTATATATATGCTGAATGTTCTACCCACTGAGTTAACTAATGCTAACTAAGCCAGATAAATGTGTAATGTTGAGTTGGCTCCTCTTTTTCTTGCTCCCCTCTCCGCGTTTTAGTATTAAAGCAGCACATTCAATAACAACAACAATAACAACAATCATATGTAAAATACAATAGAGAAACGCAAAAATGTTTGTTGTTGCTTTTTTAGCAAATGTTTTCGTTACACAAAAACAAAAAACTAAATGTGTGTAGTAGTGCACGAGTATATAAATGAAAGGTTTCTGTGTGTGTGCGTGTGTGTGGACGATATACATTTTAGTGTTTATTGTGGACTTTTTAGATTGAGATACATTTTTGGTGTATGTACGTTCGCTCGTTACGTTTCGTACGTTTAACTCGTGCGCTTGGTTTGTGATTTTTTTTTTTTTCAATTTATTTTTTCTGTGTTTTTTTTTAGTTTTTTGCTTTTTTTCAGATACATATTTTTTCTTGTGAGTTTCTTTTTTTTTCTCGTTCTTTTTGCTTAAACCGTGCATAACTTTAGTATATGTAGAAAATGTAGAGACAAAAAAAACAACTTTTTACCCCAGCTTGCAATAAACTGTGCTGGAAAAATCAAAACAATCGAAATACAAATAAAATAAACCAAAAAATTTCTATGCATAACCAGAGGAGAAAAAAAAGTGCAACGCGTAAAGTTTTTATTGTGTTATGCCGGTTAATAAAAAAGAAAAACTAAAAAATGAAAAACAATTGGAAAATTGGAAAAAAAGCATATCGTCTACCGGCTGGCTCGTCTACAGAAGAAATAGTTTTATTAAAATACAAATAATAATAATAATAATAATAATAATAATAAAATCTGTAATAACAATAAAAACAAAATATTGGTTGAGGTGAATTGCTAACGTATGTGTATGTGTGGGCGCGCTTTGTGATTATAAAAACAATACAAACATATCAAAATTATTATTACGCCAAATACGTCACTCATTTATATGTATATATATTTAAAAAAAAAGAAAAAAAAAAAAAAAGTTTTGTGTATATCATCTCTCGCCCTATCTTGTGCCCAGCCCCTCCTCGTTCACCCAACATATGCCCACAAGCAAAATACCATATAAAGCGGAACACACAGCGATTTAGCTTCCAATTTACTTTTGTTCTTTAGTTCTAATCCCAAACGCGTTCGTTTCGCATCAACAAAGTCGCTCTCTCTTTTCCTCTCTTTCTCTCTATCTCTCTCTCTGTCTCTCTCTCTCTCTTTCTATCTGTCTCTCTCTTTCCCTTACTCTTTCTCCGTCTATCTCCACCTCTCTCTATCCCTGTACCATATAAGACCTCTAGCATTAAATAATTTCTGTGACATTTACATGTTTTGCTGAATCTTCTTCACGAAAATTAATTTAAATTGGTTTTTTTTTTTTTTCTCTTTAAATACATTCACGTATTTGAATGGGTGCGTGTAAATGTTTGCTGGTGTATATATAAGTATAAGTATTTCCATTTATATAAATTATCTGTAAAGAGGTGTGGTGTTAATTTTTTATCAAATTTTTTTTTTTTGCTTTCATTTCGCTTTTTTTCTAATTTTTCAATAACTTTCATTCATTGAAAAATGTTTTCTTATTTATTTTCACTGCTGGTTGTTTTTCTCTGTCTACAGTTTGCTTCTAAGGGTTTTGACTCCGACACCACCATTCTCACCGTCAACACTATTTACTGCTACCACAATCGCCATCAGTATCACTATCTTCTGCGCCTCCTATGTTTACATGGCGTATACGTAGCTTATGTGTTTGATTTCATTATAAATATTTTTATAATATTTGCTTAACTTTCTATTACATAACACACCTACTTTGTTTTAATAATGTATTATCTATCATATTTTCCCGTTTTTTTCTTTTCAATTACAGTAATTTTTGGCAAAAACTGTTTGGATTAAATCAAAAAGTAGACGTCAATGCAAGTTTTAACCCAAAAATCCAAAGGTAAGTTTCAAATGAAGATGGCTCACTTGAACTTAACGGACCTTTCATATCGTATTGGGTAAAAGAATAAGTGAGAAGATAGTAAGATGTATGGTGCCTCGAACTTATCTCTACTCAACAATACGTTAATGGACAGTATAATAATTAAAATAAAACTCCTCCACGAATAAACCATCGAGAGAGGTGAATAATAAGAATAATAAGAAAGGAAAATTTATGTAAATATTCGATGAAAATATGCTTCGAACTTTTCCTTATTTATTTTGTAAAGCTTCATAGTTACAACTTGGTGCATGGGTTTTCATTAGGATAATGCATTGCATATATAGGTAGGTAGATTTAAATACCAGTGACTCTGTTCATGAGTTGGTAGCGAGAAATGAGGCTCGAAATTGATGAAAATCGTAAATCATAAATAACATAAAAAAAATAAATAAAAAAAAAACTGATAGCTTAGAAGATAATTGGAGAAGGTAGCTAGCTAATCGAGAATGTGTTGACATTGAAGCATACCTGAAAAGGGTAAATAGCTAAAAATGCACATTGAAAAGTGAATTTGGTATTTGGGCCAGTTGGAAACGGATAAATGATGAATTATAAATAAAGTAACTGAAATAATTGACTAATGACAAACGCGGGTAAATAACTGAAAATGTAAAATAAAAAGCCCATAATTAAAAATGGTGGATAGTTGCGAATGGATAAATATCAGGAACCGCGTAATAAAAATTACGTAATTGAGAATTTAATCATCAATGACGCATTGTTGAAAGCGAATAATTTTCATATATTTTTAACAAGGGATAGTCGAAGACGTATATAAATAAGAAGAGCGAACCATAAAAAATGCAGTGAAAGTACACGAATAACGAGTAACGAATAGGGAAAAGCCATCTAATAACTGAAGCAGGATAAATGAATGATAAGGTATTAAAATAGGATGAATAAAAAAACAAATAAAATGATTAACAATGTTTAAATTGTTTTGTACACAAAACGCAAAAATAACTTAAATTAAATAAAGTACAAGTTAAGAGATTTGAACTCAAGAACGAAATATGTAATATGTAAACTAAAACCGATAGCACGATGTTATCGCAAATCAAGTAATTCATTTACAATAAAATTTCACTAACATTGCCAACAGAGTTAGTTAACAGAGAATCAAATCTGTGTTCTATGTATTCATTTACATATAACATCTTCCAGAGTGTAAACTTGAAACGAATGTAAACTCATAATCTTTACATTTCCTTCTTTCTGCGTATACACATATAGTAATTTTTCGAATTACTCTAATATTTTATATCATAGAGGAATATTTTTTATTGATCGATGCAAAAGAGGGAGAAATAATTTAAAAAAAATTGCTTAAAATATTTAAGAAAATTGAGGAGTTTGCCGCCAAAATTTCGTAGAAATCGCGTAAACCACCCTAACACACATACCTAATATGGTAAGAAATACGGGAAATATTGATTGTTATTAACAAAAGTTGAGTTAATACATTTATGCCGTTGTCATTGATTACAATGATGACGATAAGTGTTATAAGCACGGATATGCAGGAATTAAGGAAACACATTTGAAAATGTTAATTATAATTAACAAGAAAACAATAGATGAAATGACAGTCGTTTCAAGATAGTATTGGAGATAGATATCATTCTCCTAACTGCTAATAAGTTGTAATAGTAAAGAAACTTCAAAGTAAAGGAAAACGCATTTACCTCAACTTCCGTTCTTTACACCTAACTAACCTTTTCAAATAAATGAACATAAGAACTTTGCTTTGCAAATGTTAAAGAACACGCACTGAATAAAGTAAGATACACAAGGTGAAAGAGAGTGAGAAGCTAATCACCAGAAATTCATTAGCATTACATATTATATCCGCACACAGTTGTCATTTTACTTTGATTCATTCTAGCCCGAAAATGTATGACTCATAAAGACTTAATAAGCTCTATTTTATTTCTATTTTGTGAATGTTGATAATAAAAAGTTGTGAAGGCAAGGCATCGCTTTTGACACCAGTTGGCGGTTTGTCCGCAATATTTATTGATATTATTCTCTGCAGCACTTATGCATACAAGGTACGTCGTGCTATATATACCTTGCGAGATTGAAAGAAAAACAATACGTATTGTGTAACCTAATGCCATGCAACAGAATAATAGACTCGACCTAGTATTACATAGGAATGGTTCAATTGACGCGAAATTGAATTGAATTGATGAGAAACATCCCAATTTAGTGGACAGAAATATGTATGTGTCGTGTTCTAGTGCCGAACCACAATTAGTCGTTGTTATTGCAGTATGAGCCTAATATTATGGGCATTGTAGATCCAAATTTATATCATTTACTTGGCTTCCGTGGCACAAGAACCTGGAATAATGCTCACGAAAATTCGGTAGAAAGTCGTTAAACAAATTCACATTTTTCACATATATAGACAGAGAGGAACACATTGTGTGTTTATTTTTATGAATATTCTTTGGTCACCTCGAAGCCACAGCAAGCAGAGTTTTGAAGGTAAAACGTTTGCTTATCGCCCTACGACAATTATATAGTAAAAGAAGAGATTGAATAGCAGTGTATATGAGAAGGTTGAATGTTTACGCAAATCGTACGCTCGTATGAACTCTTCATCTTTCTCTGTTTTGTATACGCTGCGTGCGTACCCGATAATAAATCAACCAGTTGACGAATTTGATAAAAATCGCTTAAAAAGACCTTGAAGGTAATTTTACGACATTTGCCAATTTGTGAATACAAGTGAGCTTGTAAGTTTGTAAGGCTTTTCTTTTTTGCTATTGAATTTTTTTTGTGAACTGTTCGCTTTCAGCATTTGATAAACGGGTTACATAATAAAATTTCCATAAACGCTTTAACGATGCTTTAAAATGCTAGAAGGTCCCAACCCATAGTTTCGGGATGATCTTTGTCTATGACACAATACAGCCTATTTAAACCGCATCACTTAAAATATGTTAATGTCAGAGCGTAGTCGTCAAGACGCAATAGGTAAAGAAAAATCTTCTTGCCTTTCTCCCCATTAAAGAGCTCTATGGCCTTGCAATTTTGGTAATATGAATTCTATTAAGTTATATTATGAGGCTTTTGAACGGTGAGCAGTTCAAAGATAATTAAAAAGAAAAACAAAAGGATGTGATTTTTGTTCATTTAGTCGACCGGTAATTGGAGTTTGAAAATGGGGAAAAATTCTTCAAAAAGATGTTGGAAGAGCTGCTCATTGAAACTCATACTGAAATAAAGAAGAAAACAAGATTTGTTTTGAATCAGTCTTATAAGACGTATGTCATTATGATAATGTCAGATTACACACACATGTAATTATTACACTGTCCCACCACCATATGTTTGCCTTTCTGCAGAATTTTCTCGTCTTTAAAAGAGGCCGATGAAAATGGAAGAAAGCTAAATTTTTCGCCCAGAAAACGCGGAAAACCGTTAATGATATAAGAATGATTTTATTAAAAGATTTAGGGAAAATCTTATCGAACAAAATGACAAATAATTGCTTCAAAGAAATTCGTTAAGAGAAAAATTGAAAGATTTCATTGAATTTTGGCGAGAGACACTACGAAATGTTTCCCTTTATGTGCACGAAGTAAAATTTTAATGCAGAACTTGTTACTAACTGCTATCATACCGGCTCTTATATTTACTTAGAAATGGGTATCGGGAACTCTATAACCCTTAACAATGTTTATACATTTATTGACGATTATGATGAAAGTGCAAGTGTAACTGTTTTTGCTTGTCACTACATGTAGTCTGACGATTGCAGCACTTTTGGCTGGCAATTTCGCGGTATACGATTTACAGTCTAACGACTTCTACCATATAACAACTCATGATGACTGAATTCATTCTGGCAGGTACAAGGTGGTGTGTTGGAAAATATGCTTCCTGTAGCGTATATCAATGAAAAAATTATTCTTACTGATTATTATGACTGATGTACAAGAGACGTTATCAAAAGGTACTTGTCTGTAAGGCTTCCGATTAAAAATTTTGATACTCAGCATGCTCTTTCTAATGCGTTGCCGTTAATCAAAAAATTGCACAATATAGTGAACGAAGTCCAGAAAGATAGGCAGCCAAGTAGTAAGCACATCGTTAAAGTACCCTTTTTCTAAATACCCTAACGGTATTATTATATTGTTATATTTTTCTTTATTTAAGCCGAAGAAATAAATCGTAAAACTGAACGCAGTATGACCGCTGGCAACTAAGACTATCGGCTACTACTCATCCGTGGTTTTATTTCTTTGATTTAAAAACAAATTGCAATAATAATAATAATAATAATAATAATAATGCCCTTTATATATTTGGGGGAGAAAAAAAATGCGAAAATCAGTTCAAAATATGGCTCAAAAACATTTCATGTTGAAGTTTCATTCGCAAATGTTTTCTTGAGCGCGACGAACTCGAGCCAGTTCTAAGCTGAAAGAGTGGAAAATAAGTGATAAGTTATAGGTTGAAAGAATTACGTTAAACCCACTATATTACTTAGGTCTATTGTCTACAGAGTTTGATGGAATGGAAGAAAAGCACACACTAAGTCACACATTGCAACAGCAGTTGAGCTGCAACCGAATAAACGTGAACCTAAACTCTTTAAAATAGAAATAATTACGGGTAGAAATTCGGAAATGAAGCAAAAGTCGAATATAGCGACTCTGCCGGACGATATAAATTTTAATCGACCTCTTCAAGAATTTAGAAAACTTGACTGCGAGATTTTAATGTGTCCAATTTATGCCAGAGATTGTGGAATGTGGCGGGCTATCATTTGTTTTGCTTTATGCGAATGGTTCGAAATGCGTTTTAAGCTTTTTTTAAAAGGAAGTTGATACACACATCGCATGTCACAAAGGTGCCATCGAAAATGTATCGAAATTGATTTGGAAATTTTTTTTGCCGCGATTTTAATCTTCACCACTCGCTTTTTAGCCAAATCAATTGAAGGTATTCGGAACGGATTCGATTGAACATTTGACGATCATAAAAATTCAACACAACATCAACATTGGCCAATAAAATATATCGAGACATTTCGCGTTCAATTTTTGTTGCATCTGCATGAACAAAAGCCACTTTATAGATTAATTATGATGGACATATGAATAAAGAGGAGATCATTGGGTAATAAGAAAATTATTGACCGCCCATAGATTCGACAGAGTGCCTTCAATAATTCGAGCCGAGCTCTTGAAATGTTACAAAATGTGATCACATCATGATATTAAAATTTTGTGAAACTTTCGCATTGTAGCCGTGCCTTAGACAACGATTTCTTTTGCCAGATAGTTAGTTCTTTACTATCATTTTAAAAATTCTTGCGGGAGTTTGCTTGTATTTGTTTGTTTGTTAAATTAGTTTATTAAGAATAAACGTTCTTTTTTTTTTTTTTCGTTATGGTTTTCTCTTATTTTAAACAATTTTTCTTATTATTCCCTATTATTCTATTTATACATATGTATATAGATATATGTATATATACAAATATATATAATATATTGGGATATAAGTATAAAATGTATATATATATATAAATATATGAAAAAAAGGCAACAACGCAAACTACCTTGAACCTAGAAACGTATACAATTGATTGTGTGTTTAATGTAAAAAACTTAAGTATTTGTTTACATATGTATGTATGTACATATATATATGTACGTATATATATATATATATATATATATATATATGTATATCTCGAAAAACTGTACAAGTGTTTGTAGTAAGCTAAATCGTTGTACGTATATGACTGTATGAGTAGCGCTGCTGGTGTATTGTGAGAGTTATTGTGTCCCCAACGATATTTATGCGTTCGTTGTAATAAATTACCCGCAAGCAGTATACAAAAACATGTATACTTAGTACAGAAACCTATTCGTACATAATATATATATATATATATATATATATATACGTACCATAAACGAAAAAGTTTAAAAAACATGCTTACA